>NC_047119.1:50450167-50531356 GCF_902500255.1 Thalassophryne amazonica
TACATATCATACATAAATATACATATATATACATATACATACATATACATATACATACATATATATACATATACATATATATACATATACATATATATATATATATATATATAAACCTTGATTGGACCTGGTACTGATCTTAGAGACTGGATTGAAAACATACCGTCAAAAGACAGGTGACAGACATTTTAGTGACCATCTCTTAATTCAACGATTCCAAAAATATGGGTTGCTGCCCCCTGGTGTGCAGCAGATGGACTGCGGGTGGACCATGAGAGACCATTGTAAATAAAATAAAAATACCTTCAATTTGATTTCAATTTTGTAATAAAGTTCGTAATTACTTAAAAAATCTGATTGTTTTAAAATGCAATAAAACAAAGCCATGAGATTTAAATGAGTTTTATGTATGTATCCATTTATAGATATCTGGATCTATAGATATCTATCCATCTATATCTATCTAGGCATGCGCCTATATCTTTCTAGGTATCTGTCTAGCTATACACAGATATAGCTAAATAGATATGGAAATACGTAGTTCATTTTCATCTCATGCTGGTCAAAACTGTAATAACTGGTTTGGCTGGTCTCAGAAAGTTTTTAACATTTCAAAGGTGGCCCCAGTGTTCTTAAATTTGAGAATGTCTGTCTTAATTTATCTAGCAAATGAATCAATCAAACACGAATGTGACTGAATGCCACAGTACAAATTACTGACGGGGGATAATCAGCGCACGCCTTCTCGTTTCAATTTGTATCTTTTAATTCTAATAAGTATCTTTTTAAAATGTCTCATCTTAACATCTGTCCAGTAATTTTAACGAGAAAAACAACCTTCAGGTGATTAAGTCTGGCATTTTAATGCTCGTTAATGTGCAGGAGCCCCGTTAAATAAACCAGTCATTAAAAATAAGGCCTTTATTTGTAGTTGCAGCCACATGTTGAGGCGTTTGCAGAGATTTATGAGCGTGCACACACAAACGAGACACATAACCAAACATCTGTCACTGAAACAGACAGCAAAATAAACCACGTCTGCAGATCTCAAGGGACGAGTGGGGCAGAACTTCATCGCCCGAGTAAATGTTAAACACTTTCATAGTTCCACTTGTTCTGGGACACACACTGTGAAATTGCAAATTTTGTCTTCAGGCTGGTGAGTGGGGTGTTATTAAGATGATGAGAAAACGAGTCTGGCATTTACGTCTCGTTTTAATTTGGTTGTTGGGGATGGCAGCTTATTTTTGGTCGCAAGCGGCCGATGAGATGTTCAGGTGCGGAATTTAGACAGGAGCTCTGTCATTTTACCAATAACTGGTTATTGCTTTTTCATTCTCTCTGCAGCGAACACGCGAGTCGAGTGAGATGTGATGGACGTCTGATCACATTATGCATTAAAGGCTATGCCGTGGACTTTGGCTGAGACCGCAGTGCTGTTCTTTTTTCCCCTCTGAGTAGTTTTCCTGCTGCAGTTCCTCTTCAGGCCAAAGCTTCTTTCTTCTGCCAGTTTTCATTTGTAACTGGAACAGTTTCAAAGCACTTTGTTGAAAGTCGTTCCAGAAAGATAAGTGTGAACACACAGCAGAGGAAAAATCTGCAGTTGTTTTCCTAAAGTGTTTATCGATGTCAGCAGTTGGCTTAATTTATTAATTATTATATTAATTATTATTATTATTATTATTGAGATTTATGATGTGCTCAGTATTAAACTCCACATATTACACAAACTGAAAACAGAGTTAAGAATGAATTCTCTCCTGCCAGATTTTGACAAGGATCTAATTCATCTTCTTCCTCAAGCTTGAACTCAGCTTTATTTCATTCAGTTGTTCCCTGAAATAAGATTTGATGGAAAAACAAAATCTGTTTTCACGTTCACTGCTTGTCTGTGTGTTCTTCCTGACAAATAAGCTTTGTTCCTCAGTTTTTTATTTATTAATGTTTAGAGCTGAATTCCCACAAGTTGTGGCAACTTTAACATCACTGTACTGATGTACGGTGGCCAAGAGAAGTCACAAGGCTTCCAGATTAAGCCAATAGTAAATGCATAAAGCATACAATTGTATGCAAAAGTTTGGGCACCACTGATAATTTTCATGATTTTCCTTTATAAATCATTGGTTGTCTGGATCAGTATTTCAGTTAAATATATCATATAGCAGACAAACACACTGATATTTGAGAAATGAAATGAAGTTTCTAGTATTTACAGAAAGTGTGCAATAATTATTTAAACAAAATTGGGCAGGTGCATAAATTTGGGCACCCTTGTCATTTTATTGATTTGAATACATTTAGCACTAATTATTGGAACACAAAATTGGTTTGGTAAGCTCACTGACCCTTCACCTCCTTACACAGGTGAATCCAATTATGAGAAAGGGTATTTAAGGTGGCCCTTTGCAAATGTTTCCCCCCCTTTGTATTTCTTCTAATGAGTGGCAACATGGGAGGCTCTAAACAACTCTGAAATGACCTGAAAACAAAGATTGTTCAACATCAAGGTTTAGGAGAAGGATACAAAAGCTATCTCAGAGATTTCAGCTGTCAGTTTCCACTGTGAGGAACACAGTGAGGAAATGGAAGACCGCAAGCACAGTACTAGTTTAGGCCTGAAGTGACAGGCCAAGAAAAATCTCAGATAAGCTGAAGTGAAGGATGGTGAGAACAGTCATAGTCAACCCACAGACCTTCTCCAAGACCTACAACATGATCTTGCTGCAGACAGTGTCTTTGTGCATCATTCAACTATACAGCGCACATTGCACAAAGAGATGCTGTAATGCAGAGGAAGCCTTTTCTGTGTACACACCACAACAGAGTCGCTTGAGGTATGCTAAAGCACATTTGAACAAGCCAGCTTCATTTTGGAATAAGGTGCTGTGGACTGATGAAACTAAAATTGCGTTATTTAGACATAACAAGGGGTGGTATGCATGGCTGAAAAAGAACACAGCATTCCAAGAAAAACACTTGCTACCTACAGTAAAATTTGGAGATGGTTTCATCATGCTGTGTGGCCAGTGTAGGTACTGGGAATCTTGTTAAAGTTGAGGGTCACATGGATTCCAGTCAATATCAGCATATTCTTGAGAACAATGTTCATGAATCAGTGACAAAGTTGAAGCTGTGCCGGGGCTGGATCTTTCAACAAGACAACGACCCTAAACACTGCTCAAAATCTACTAAGGCATTCATGTAGAGGTACAAGTACAACGTTCTGCAATGGCCATCTCAGTCCCCAGACCTGAATATTATTGAAAATCTGTGGTGTGATTTTAAGCGGGCTGCCCATGCTCGGAAACTAACAAACCTGGGATGTTTGTAAAGAGGAATGGTCCAAAATACCTTCAACCAGAATCCAGACTCTCATTGGAAGCTAAAGGAAGCATTCGGACCGGGAGTGACATGTTTAGCCGCCTGTTCTCCTTGAATTGCTGGCTGTTGAGTGGTGTCCAAAAAATGAGGTGGGCTTCATAGATAATTGGCAAAGCTTCTGGGGAAAACCTGGTCTGTTAGGAGAGACGGCATCCATCCCACTTTGGATGGAGCAGCTCTCATTTCTAGAAATCTGGCCAATTTTCTTAAATCCTCCAAACCGTGACTATCCAGGGTTGGGACCAGGAAGCAGAGTTGTAGTCTTACACCACCTCTCTGCAGCTTCTCTCCCCCTGCCATCCCCTCATTACCCCATCCCCGTAGAGACGGTGCCTGCTCCCAGACCACCAACAACAGCAAAAATCTATTTAAGCATAAAAATTCAAAAAGAAAAATAATATAGCACCTTCAACTGCACCACAGACTAAAACAGTTTAAATGTGGTCTATTAAACATTAGGTCTCTCTCTCTAAGTCCCTGTTGGTAAATGATATAATAATGATCAAACATATTGATTTATTCTGCCTAACAGAAACCTGGTTACAGCAGGCTGAATATGTTAGTTTAAATGAGTCAACCCCCCCGAGTCACACTAACTGTCAGAATGCTCGTAGCACGGGCCGAGGAGGAGGATTAGCAGCAATCATCCATTCCAGCTTATTAATTAATCAAAAACCCAGACAGAGCTTTAATTCATTTGAAGCTTGTCTCTTAGTCTTGTCCATCCAAATTGGAAGTCCCAAAAACCAGTTTTATTGTTATTATCTATCGTCCACCTGGTCGTTACTGTGAGTTTCTCTGTGAATTTTCAGACCTTTTGTCTGACTTAGTGCTTAGCTCAGATAAGATAATTATAGTGGGCGATTTTAACATCCACACAGATGCTGAGAATGACAGGCCTCAACACTGCATTTAATCTATTATTAGACTCTATGGCTTTGCTCAAAAAGTAAATGAGTCCACCCACCACTTTAATCATATCTTAGATCTTGTTCTGACTTATGGTATGGAAATAGAAGACTTAACAGTATTCCCTGAAAACTCCCTTCTGTCTGATCATTTCTTAATAACATTACATTTATTCTGATGGACTACCCAGCAGTGGGGAATAAGTTTCATTACACTAGAAGTCTTTCAGAAAGCGCTGTAACTAGGTTTAAGGATATGATTCCTTCTTTATGTTCTCTAATGCCATATACCAACACAGTGCCGAGTAGCTACCTAAACTCTGTAAGGGAGATAGAGTATCTCGTCAATAGTTTTACATCCTCATTGAAGACAACTTTGGATGCTGTAGCTCCTCTGAAAAGAGAGCTTTAAATCAGAAGTGCCTGACTCCGTGGTATAACTCACAAACTCGTAGCTTAAAGCAGATAACCGTAAGTTGGAGAGGAAAATGGCGTCTCACTAATTTAGAAGATCTTCACTTTAGCCTGGAAAAGAGTCTGTTTGCTCTATAAAAAGCCCTCCGTAAAGCTAGGACATCTTTCTACTCATCACTAATTGAAGAAAATAAGAACAACCCCAGGTTTCTTTTCAGCACTGTAGCCAGGCTGACAAAGAGTCAGAGCTCTATTGAGCTGAGTATTCCATTAACTTTACTAGTAATGACTTCATGACTTTCTTTGCTAACAAAATTTTAACTATTAGAGAAACAATTACTCATAACCATCCCAAGGACGTATCGTTATCTTTGGCTGCTTTCAGTGATGACGGTATTTGGTTAGACTCTTTCTCTCCGATTGTTCTGTCTGAGTTTATTTTCATTAGTTACTTCATCCAAACCATCAACATGTTTATTAGACCCCATCCATACCAGGCTGCTCAAGGAAGCCCTACCATTATTTAATGCTTCGATCTTAATATGATCAATCTATCTTTGTTAGTTGGCTATGTACCACAGGCTTTTAAGGTGGCAGTAATTAAACCATTACTTAAAAAGCCATCACTTGACCCAGCTATCTTAGCTAATTATAGGCCAATCTCAACCTTCCTTTTCTCTCAAAAATTCTTTGAAAGGGTAGTTGTAAAACAGCTAACTGATCATCTGCAGAGGAATGGTCTATTTGAAGAGTTTCAGTCAGGTTTTTAGAATTCATCATAGTTACAGAAATAGCATAGTGAAGGTTACAAATGATCTTCTTATGGCCTCGGACAGTGGACTCGTCTCTGTGCTTGTTCTGTTGGACCTCAGTGCTGCTTTTGATACTGTTGACCATAAATTTTATTACAGAGATTAGAGATGCCATAGGTATTAAAGGTTACTGTGCTGCGGTGGTTTGAATCATATTTGTCTATAGATTACAATTTGTTCATGTAAATGGGGAATCTTCTTCACAGACTAAAGTTAATTATGGAGTTCCACAAGGTTCTGTGCTAGGACCAATTTTATTCACTTTATACATGCTTCCCTTAGGCAGTATTATTAGATGGTATGCTTAAATTTCATTGTTACGCAGATGATACCCAGCTTTATCTATCCATGAAGCCAGAGGACACACACCAATTAGCTAAACTGCAGGATTGTCTTACAGACATAAGACATTGGATGACCCTCTAATTTCCTGCTTTTAAACTCAGATAAAACTGAAGTATTGTACTTGGCCCCACAAATCTTAGAACATGGGTGTCTAACCAGATCCTTACTCTGGATTGGCATTACCCTGACCTCTAGTAATACTGTGAGAAATCTTGGAGTCATTTTTGATCAGGATAGTCATTCAAAGCCGATATTAAACAATCTGTAGGACTGCTTTTTTGCATTTACGCAATATCTCTAAAATCAGAAGTCTTGTCTCAGAGTGATGCTGAAAAACTAATTCATGCATTTATTTCCTCTAGGCTGGACTATTGTAATTCATTATTATCAGGTTGTCCTAAAAGTTCCCTAAAAAGCCTTCAGTTAATTCAAAATGCTGCAGCTAGAGTACTGACGGGGACTAGAAGGAGAGAGCATATCTCACCCATATTGGCCTCTCTTCATTGGCTTCCTGTTAATTCTAGAATAGAATTTAAAATTCTTCTTCTTACTTATAAGGTTTTGCATAATCAGGTCCCATCTTATCTTAGGGACCTCGTAGTACCATATCACCCCAATAGAGCGCTTCGCTCTCAGACTGCAGGCTTACTTGTAGTTCCTCGGGTTTGTAAGAGTAGAATGGGAGGCAGAGCCTTCAGCTTTCAGGCTCCTCTCCTGTGGAACCAGCTCCCAATTCAGATCAGGGAGACAGACACCCTCTCTACTTTTAAGATTAGGCTTAAAACTTTCCTTTTTGCTAAAGCTTATAGTTAGGGCTGGATCAGGTGACCCTGAACCATCCCTTAGTTATGCTGCTATAGACGTAGACTGCTGGGGGGTTCCCATGATGCACTGTTTCTTTCTCTTTTTGCTCTGTATGCACCACTCTGCATTTAATCATTAGTGATCGATCTCTGCTCCCCTCCACAGCATGTCTTTTTCCTGGTTCTCTCCCTCAGCCCCAACCAGTCCCAGCAGAAGACTGCCCCTCCCTGAGCCTGGTTCTGCTGGAGGTTTCTTCCTGTTAAAAGGGAGTTTTTCCTTCCCACTGTAGCCAAGTGCTTGCTCACAGGGGGTCGTTTTGACCGTTGGGGTTTTACATAATTATTGTATGGCCTTGCCTTACAATATAAAGCGCCTTGGGGCAACTGTTTGTTGTGATTTGGCGCTATATAAAAAAAATTGATTGATTGATTGATTGATTTAGAGGCTGTTATTTCTACAAAAGGAGGATCTACTAAATATTGTTGTATTTTTTTTTGTTGGGGTGCCCAAATTTATGCACCTGCTTAATTTTGTTTACAGAATTACTGCACACTTTCTGTAAATCCTATAAACTTCATTTCACTTCTGAAATATCATTGTGTCTGTCTGCTATGATATATTTAACTGAAATTTCTGTTCCAGACAACCAATGATTTATAAAGGAAAATCATGAAAATTATCAGGGGTGCCCAAACTTTTGCATACAACTGTATGCACACACACACACATCTTACAAATGGAGAAAACATTTGCAAATACAGAACACGAACAAACATAACTTGTAGCACATGAAACCGTTTAACATGATGATGTGTCTGCTGCAAATTCACACAACAACAACATGCAAAAATACATGACTGTCAAGTTCCTCATCATGCCAGAAGTACTAACTCCATAAAAAGAGGTTTCTGCCAGGAGGGGTTTTACAGATGGACCGTTCGTTGCATCATGATGTGTATGTTTCTGTACAGGCTCTCAGTTGTCCAGGTGGTTTCCATAGTAGAGAAGCTTGAATCTTCGACTGGACTGGGTTGCTTGACGCAAGGATGTTTCGCTTCAAATCGTAGAAGCTTCCTCAGCTAAAATTCTTGCTCTGGTAGTCTGACTTCTGTCTTGACTCTTGTAGAGAAGAATAAACAGAAGCCACAAAAGCTGATGATGTGTAATTATCTTTATCTCTCGCTGATCAGCAAAGCTGAGTAAGTTGTTTAGTTTTATTTTTCCTTCCAACAAGGATGTAATTTTTTCACAGGTGCTTGCATGTTTGCTAGCAGGATAACTTAAAAAGTAGTGAACCAATTTGAAGGAAATTTGGTTAACATATATATAATGTTCTGGGAATTTTGAATGATTTTATTGTGAATTTGATCTATTTTGGATACAGGATCCAGAAGATGTTTAAAGTGGTGCTCTGAGTGACTTCTAGCACATTTACGTTATTGATCGTTTCTTTAGCAAAGTTATATATTTTTTGTGTTTCATTTTCTTTGCAATGCAGTGAACAGCAGAAGTCAGTAAAAGATGCAACTGCACAAACTCACGGTCACACATGAGGCTACATACAGGAAACGTGACTGATGCACTGAGGTGGTCGTGCTTTCATTGTGTATTCAAATTTGAGCCATAAAATCTTTGTCAACCTTTTTTTTTTTCCCAATTGTACTCAGACTTCACCTAAATTTAACATTCATTTAGCTGTTGCTGACCTTCCCTGCACAGACAGCCAATGACAGGACAGTTCTATGGAACATCAGCAGATGCACTGCAGCAGTGGTTAAGTGGCTCATAACCTCCATAGAGCACCCCCCCCCCCCCCCAAAAATATGCAACTTTAAACTCAAACATGATCCAAACTTCACCCAGTTATCATTCAGAGTTGGAGAGATGGAAATGAAATGGGGTTAAACCTGTTCCTGCTTCCATGGATGTGCATCCTGGAAGGTCACGGTCTATAACTGTGACAATCTGGTGTATGTGAAGACCACGGCTACCTGTGAATATGAGCTAGCATGCAGACTGATGACATCACATGCTGGAGTCATGCCATGTGATGTGCTTCTGGAAAAGGTCACGGTACGACAAAGAACGGGGCTCCAAGTTGATGCAAGAGTCTACCAAATCATGTCAAAGGCCACAAAAAAATAAATAAAAAAGAAGTCCCACGGTTTCAAACTGTGACATTCTAAAATGCATTAACCACGAAAGTGGAACGTGGCTGAAGGGCGATAATGACTTTATGGCTTTGATACGACCATAGAACTCTCTGGAGAATCTTTGAGTACTGCTGGAACATCAAACAGGTAGTTACTTTAGGAGAAACAGGTAAAGAGTACTACATGCATTGTGAAGGAACGTCAGTTACATCACGTACATTATTTTTCTTACGCATGCTCAGCAACTCAGCAAGTGGGCAAGAGAATCACAGAGAATCCCATTTATCACCTGGCCAGAGCAAAAATTTGACTAATTTGAGGAGATAGTGATGGAATGCTGTTGAACACAAACAGCTGCTAATAAAGACCAAAGGCACAATACTTAGGACCAGTGCATACGTCGAGACTTGACCCAACCTTCCTAGTTAGTTTAAGTTCAGTACAACCTGACACTTCAGACTGGAGTTATGGTAATATCTTAGGGAATGGTTAATCAAAATGAACTCTACCCTCCATGTGACCCTCTTTCTCAATAAAAATCAGGGAAACCTGTGATGGATGAGGTCCAGTGTGTGTAAGTTTCAAATAGATCCCTTCACTGAACTCAATCCCAACTGTGCAACCCATTAAGTTTAGCCAATAACATTCAACCAGGAGGTTACCTGCTACACCGTTACTGCCAGGCGAGTCAATACCTCTTCCAACTTCACCAAAACTATTTTGGACAAAAGCTGGATTCGAGCAGTTTTAAATCTTACCCTGCCAGGCTGCTGTTGGCAGAGCTCTCTGCAATCTGTGAGCTGGGGATCCACTTGGTCTCACCCACCACCGTCCTCGCATGTGGCAGGCGGCCGACATCTTTCACCGTCATCATCAGGTGTCGCGACGACTTCAGGACTTTGACAGCGTCGTCATGTGGGACGCTCAGGAAGCTGTGACCGTTCACCTCTAAGATCTGGTCGCCAACCTGCGGGTCGGGAAAGGAACAGTGAGGGGAGGCAGAGGGGGCTGAACAAGACGGTAGTGTCGGAGGATCAGACTGTCAGAGGTCAAAGGTTGGAGAGAGGTAACAAGCGGAGGCAGTAGAGGTGAAATATTTAGTGGACATAGGCTTGTTTATCACATTTTCTTGGGATATGACAAAAAAATTCCATAAAATTTTATTACAAAAGGAAATAATGCTATTAATGATTAAAGCTGCAATTAGTCTTCATAGCTGTGGATGTCACAGTCATTATACAGAATGACATTGATGAATGACGCAAAGTACAATTGTGAAAATAGAAAGAGGGGTTTCCTGTTTGCAAATAATGAATAACAGCAACAAAAATATCCAATGCACTTATTAAATCTTGAACTATCACACTGACTGATAAGTTGGACTCTGACAGACAGCACACCCATCCACCCATCCCTCCCTCCCTCTCTCCCTCTGTAGCAGGCAAAAATATGGACTGCATTTATACAGCATTTTTCTATCTATATCAGAAGCTCAAAGTGCTTTACAGTAATGTCTTGCATTCACGTGCGCACACACACACACACACACCGGGAGCAACTTGGGGATTAACCTTGCATAAGGGCCCTTTGTGTTTTTCCAGCCAGACGGGGGTTTGAACAGAGGATCATCTGATTTCATGCCCACTGCTTAACCACTAGACCATCACTTCCCCAAATAAACTCTCCATAGACCTCTCTAAACTAGACAAACTAGCTAAGAGACAATATAGACCAACAGACAATATAGACTGAAGTTGGAGGGTTACTACTCTACCTCTGACCATCGATGCATGTGGGAAGGACTCCAACACAAGGACTCCGGCAGAGGAGCAGCGCAGTCACATCCAGCCAAGCCACACTGCCAGATGAGCTGAACGAGTTCTACGCTCGCTTTGAGGCCCAAGATACTGATCAGCAGGGAATGATGTTGGGCAAGAAGAGAATACAGGACTCATCACTCATGATGACATTAGCAGACGTGCACAGGGTTCTGAGCAACGCAAACCCATGGAAAGCAGCTGGCCCAGATAATATCCCCGGCCGTGCCCACAGGGTTTGCTCATCAGAGCTAGGTGATGTGTTTGCTGACATATTCAATCTGTCCTTTGCACAAACCTCTGTACCCACCTGAGCTTTCCCCTCACTGCAGGACAGTTACCAAACCAGAGTCCTATGTATAACACACAACCTCATCAGGGACAGTACATACCCCCAACACTCACTCTTCACACTCCCACCGTCAGGCAGACGCTAAAGGAGTCTGAAGTCCAGGACTACTAGGCTGGTGAACAGCTTCTACCCACAGGCCATTAGGCTTCTCAGTAACTCTCTTACACACTGACCCCTCCACCATTCTTCTCCTCATCATTATTACTATCATCCTCTAAATATTTATTATAATAGCTCTATTCACTATTTATGTACGCCTGCACCTTACAACTCCTGCAGAGCAGGAAGGCTGCTTAAAACTACACAATATTGCACAAAATTGCCAGTACTGCATAAACTGCATATCCTCTAAACTCTACATCCTTTAAATAGTGTATATATTCTTCAGTCTAATAATGTGTAATTTATAATGTGTTCTTTTTTTTTTTAAATCATTTGATGTGAACTTTCTACATGCAAATATTCTAGGGAGAATGAACAGAGTAAGAATTTTATTGTGTGGTATAACTGCCTGTTTTTACTGTGCACATGACAATAAAAACTTTTAACTCTTAGATCTTCCTTTACACAGCTATATACTCTTCATCCCAAATTAGTCCCAGGTCAGATATATAACGTGTTCTGGGTCTAACCTGATTGTTCCTTGGTACATGCCTTGAACATGTCAAAAGGAGGCATCTTTGAGTCACCCTCATCAGATCCTTCAACCATCACAGCTGGTTCCATGGTGTGCAAAAGAGCAGCGGTTGTGCATGACTGTTGCTTCAGGTAGTTGCAGTCAAGAAAGATAGACATTGTAGAAGAATTTGTTTGTCAGGTCAGGGTCTGGTGTTTAATTGTTGCAAGTATTTATTGTACGGGGGGTGGGGGTGGGAGCACTGGCCTTCTGTGTAGAAAGTCACCAGTTTGAGGCTTGGCTGTGACTGCCACCCAGTGCCCCCTGCTGGCCACCACGCAAAAGGGGTACCTGACTAATAGTTGGGGAAGATATCAGGCAGCTAGGAAAGGAACTGCCACCTTATAGCATGGAGTGGATAAGAGTCTTCAACTCCCCCTGGAGGGGACACCAGTCCAATGCAGGTTACATCTCCAGCCAAAGCTGGCATCCCTCTGGGGTCGGAGGGCATTTTTTGGACTCGCCTGGCCTGGCATAAATGTTTTATTATTGTTGTTAACAGCTCTCCCTGCATCCCACAATCAAGTTTTATGTCTTTTTTTCAGGACAACCTGTGCTTTCATAATATATATGTTTTTGTTGTGTTATTTGAGGTCTTGTGTGAAAGAAAATACAAAAATATGTTTTTTTCTGGGTATAGGGAGGAGGAAGGGTAATGAGGGTTAGGGTGTTTTTGTTTTTTGCTTCGGCTTGTAAATATATAGTATTTTGTATGTAAGTAGGTATGTGTAGGTGTATATTTATGTTTGTGTATATATATGTGTATATATGTATATGTGTATATATGTGTATGTATATGTGTATGTATGTTGATGTGTGTATGTATATATATATGTGTATGTATATGTATATATATATATATATTGATATCGGTTTAGGTGTGTAGGAATCTATGTGTATATGTGGCAAAAGGTATTACTGGTTGTGGGGAAGAAGGGGTAGGGATAAATAAGCTGATGCTTCACCCTACCCCTTTTCGGACATGTTGGGTACACAGTAGGAACTTTTTTGTTGTTGTCTTTACTGATCTATCTTGTAATTGTTGTTGTATCAAATGTTCGAAATAAACAGTTTTCATTCATTCATTCATTCATTCAAGAATGTACAACAAAAAGGTTCAAACAAACACAAATGCACATTTTGAACAATATATACAAAATGGTCTATGCGGGGTTTTTTTTTTTGTCTTCATCTCAAAGCAATTTCTGTCTGCTATTAGACAAAGGTTACATCACAAACTTATACTTCTACTGTGTTTTGGAGTGTTCTGTGCTGACAGCTGCTTTCATTCACACGTTGGCCCACTTTGGCTTACAGTCTGAGAAGCGGCCCTTCCCCTCGCTCCATTGATATGGTAAACAGTGCTTTACGCAGAGAAAGCAACAGAGTTATCCAGTAACATTCACATGCAAACTAGTGGAGCAATCCTGATAGTTACACACTTTGTTTGAGCATGTGAGACTGTCATCAGAGGCTCTCCATCTGCTCTGTCTGCTTTCATTGATCGCTGTGCTTAATGGTTGCAGGGCGCACTGGAGTCCAATAGTATGTACTCATTGGAGCACCAGGGGGCTATTCAAATGGGCCAACTAGTAACTTCATTCATTCATCTTCTACCGCTTAGTCCAATTAAGGGTCGCGGGGGGCTGGAGTCTATCCAGCAGCCATAGAGCGCGAGGCGGGGTACACCCAGGACAGGACGCCCAGTCTGTCGCAGGGCCACAAACAGACAAACAAACACAGACACACCCACACACACACCTACAGACAATTTAAAGATACCAATCCACCTAACCCGCATGTCTTTGGATGTGGGAGGAAACCGGAGCACCCGGAGGAAACCCACGCAAACACGAGGAGAACATGCAAACTCCACACAGAAAGGCCACAGGAATTGAACCCATGACCTTCTCGCTGTGAGGCAACAGTGCTAACCACCAAGCCACCGTGCTGCCCCAACTAGTCACATATCACTCCTGAAAACGATCTTTGGCTTTTCATGTGAGGTAAATCTGCCCTACAATTGGATTTTGGAAAACCATGTGACAGTGAACCAATTCTGATTCGACACTCACACTGCGCACGTCATCACACAGCTTCTATGAGGAGTACAAAGATGGCCGATGGCTGGCTCGAAAGTCCACAAAGTTAACTTTTCAGCAAAAAAGTAAGTTCCTATCTCATATCATTATAAAGTTATTTAGAATTTAGTAAGGCTTGGTCTTAGCCGTCTTATACGACGGCGTCGGCCCCAGAGGGTTAAAGCTGGGTGGACTGGGACAATGCACTGCATTATTTAAAAATACAGACAGATAACATGACCAGGAATTTTACCCGTCTGCATATTGGTAGCCCAACGCTATCCCATTGAGCTACCTGTTCTGCACTGAAACATGGTGAGTAATTGAGCTATTTTCCTGTGTTTCTGACGGATGTTGATGCTGCAGATTGCATTTGATGACTACAATCTTCTATGGATTGGATCCTATTGTAATCAATGCATAACAATTTATTGTGACAGCAAGCAGCTTTTAAACGCAAACTTCGGTTAGATTGCATTGATTAGATTAAATTAGATAGACCTTATTGATCCCTTGGGAAGATTCCCTCGGGGAAAGTGAGGTTGCCCCATGGTGATTACCAATCCAGCCGAAGGACTGTTGGACCTTTGACAGTTTGCAAAGTTGAAAGTCCAGGCAGCCTTCTGATCAACAAATGCTTCTCATATCCAATATTAAACAATAACTATTGAAAATCAAGTAGACTGAATTCTAATAGACATTTCTCTAAAGAGCAACATTTTGGGGGATGTTCTCTACTACAACACGCCAACTTGTTTTTCATTATGATGGTGACAACACAAAAGATGTCTCCCACCTTCACTATGAAATAAACTAATTTCACATTCTCCTCTGTTATCGTCTTCATGGTTATTAAATAACAGGGAAACAGATGATAAAAAAAACCTACTCTTTTCTTCTTTATTGTGTTCTTTGCATCGACCAGTTTCAGAGCAGAGCTGTTTAATAAGAGTCTGAAAAGGCTTTTTGTGTGTAATTTCACTCCCTTGTGTCAAAGAGCTGAGCTGCAGTCCGAGGGAAGACAACGTCCATATTAAGTGCCACCTTGGTCCGGTACCTCCTGTATTCTGGCATAAAGTGGTCTGAAATTCAGAGCACCTTTAATGTCACTGTGACCTCTTAAGATTAGCTAAAGCCGTTACCATTTTACTTTGTACCAAAAAAGACAGCCAGGACCAAAATGAAATCAACGACAACCCTTTGCCAGCGACGTGACTGTACGTCGTACTGACTTGCCCTAATGTGAACTGTAAGTCCTGATCTACACGTTTGATTACACACAATTATTACCAACATACAGAGTGAAAACTGTTGGGTCACTATTCCAAAAAGGATATGTAACTTGTGATGTTCCAGTTGTAAGGTTTCTGTTCTTGAAGGAGCACAAACAAAATCCCCCCTAAAAAAAAAAAAAAGACCAAATTGGCAGCACGGTGCATTAGTGGTTAGCACTGGAGCCTTACAGCAATAAGATTGTGGGTTCGATTCCCACATGGGGCCTTTCTGTGTGGAGTTTGCATGTCCTCCCCATGTTTGCGTGAGCTCTCGCTGGGTGCTCTGGTTTCCTCCCACATCCAAAGACATGCACGTTAGGTGAATTTGAAACTTTAAAATTGATTGTAGGTGCGAGTGTGATGTGTTTGTCTGTCTATATGTTGTCCTGTGACAGACTGGTGTCCTGTCCAGGATGCACCCCGCCTCACGCCCTATGACTGCTGGGATTGGCTCTGGCCCCCCCGTGACCCTTAATTGGAGGAAGTGGGTATTGAAAATGGATGGACATACATACAGTTCAACACCATACCAATGCATTCCTTAAGTGTACGTGACATAATATGTAATGTTTTTTGTGTATTTAAGACTAAATTAAACAACAGTTTTGAAATTTATCCTTTCCTGGTTCGCAGTTACTGAAGAGATAAATATTCGGATTTTGAACTGTGCTCCACTAAAAACCAGGAACAACCAGGCGATTCACGACACTGGAGAAGGAGGAGGAAGGGTTAGAACCATTATCATCATTATTACCAGAACCATTATATTAATAACCCCATTAATTTATAGATAATTTATGGATTTTTTTTTTACACGCTACTGACAGCCCCGTTTCTACTGAGTGGTTCAGGTCGGTGATGCACAGTGCTTTTTCGGTGTCAGAATGGTTCATTCTCACTGGCACAATCCTTTTGATTGGCAGGTGGAACACTTATATTGAGAGCACGCCACGCACAGTGTCTGCAGCTTTCTCCACTCGACACAGAGGCAAAACTGAGTATTAACACTTTATTTTACTGTTTTGTGGATCATGGGATAATTTCATCGTGTGCAGACTGAGATGTTATCCAGGTGAGGGACTGCGAGTCCTCCTTGTGGCGCAAAGCGGCCCGTGGTGGAAGAAGAGGAGGAGTTGTCCACAGCAGAAACTTGCAACCATCAGCCGCAATTAACGGATTACCAGCTGGCACTGTAACCTGTCACCAAACTCCCGTGTAACACAGGGACTTTTCGTCAGCCAGGACATAAAGAGTAAGTCAGTCCCTTCAGCTGCCTCCCTTGTTTTTGTACTCGGTTCGCCACAGCAAATCCAAGGTGGATCTGCATGTTGAATTGGCACAAATTTTACGCTGGATGCCCTTCCTGACGTAACTCCACATTACATGGAGAAATGTGGCAGGGGTGGGATTCGAACCGGGAACCTTTCACACTGAAACCAAGTGCATTAACCACTTGGGAACTACCCCTACAGCCAGGACATAAAGAATAAATTATTTTCAGGCGTTGTTTTGTAAAGGTGGATAAGTTTTGGTCAGACTAAAGATGATCTCACTGAAACAGACAGGTAAGACTATATTATTTACTCCTGTGTGAATGATTTTAATATTTAATAAAAACATGTTACACTATTAATGTACAGTACATTAACTGTACTAAAGAAGGAAACCACATTTATTTTAAAAATAGCTGATATTTTCAGTCCCTCGTGTCATTTTTCAGATTTGAAATGTATGTACCTGTTTCTAAGAAAAAAAAAAACCCACACTTTCCTCATCACTTTTTTCTGATGTCACAGATAGTAAAATTTTTTAATCAGCTGATTACGCCCCATAGGGACCTGCCAAAAAACAAACACACACACACAAAAAAAACAGTTTATCATCACCTGCATGCTGAAATCGCTTGCATTATTATTATTTATTTTTATAATCACCTTTCCTGTGTTTTGAACCTCTGCCAATATCCTCACTGGTTGTCAGAGTGAAGGTTTTCCTCAAGATTTCATCTCCTTATTGTCATTTAAATAAGGCTCCAAACCATAAGGCTGTGTCTCCCACAGCTTTTTCAGAAAACACATTTCAGACTGGACTGAAAAAAAAAGCTCCACACTAGAAAAAAAAAAAGAGTCTGAAAACAGCTCAACCACCGCTGTGTTCACAATTGATTTGGGCTTGAATCAAGGTCCCGTTCTTGTGATGACATTACAACAATATGGCCACACGGTTGAGGGCTGAAATAGAGCGCAACTGTTATCCTTCACCTGCACACTCATCATAGACCTTTTATTGTTCAGGATTTTTTAAAATTTCAACATTTCGGAACAGTTAATTCTGGTTTGGTTTGTATTTCCACCACCGGCAGAACCCTTTTGTTTGCCAGGCGGAATACGCAAATATTGACAAGCACATCACTGAACATGAGTACACTGTACGCACAACCTTTTCTTCTCCACATGGAGGTTAAACAAAGTAATTTAACATTTTTTAAATTGTATTTTATTTTATTTTTGTCTTGGTGGATCATGGGATATATTTTCATTGTGTGCAGAATGCTGAAGAATCGACTGATGCCTTTGGTGAACGCTGACCATGAATGAATGAGTCGCTGTGTCTCTTTCAACTTTTAAAATTTTTTTAAACTTTTAAAAGTTAATTTTCTTGTTGTGGCACAAAGTGCCGGTATCCTCTGGTTCAGGCTGAGAAACACACCAGGAGCAGACAAACACAGAGGGACTTCTTTAAAATGCTACATTTCTTCTGTCATGGCAAAAAGCTAAAGTATTTCCAGATGTTTTCCAAAATTAGAACTCTTTACATGGATAAGTTTTCATCAGGCTGTGATGATGAATCTGACTCAAATGACATAACAGGTCAAACTGCAAGAACTGCATGAGGACCGCAGCTTTGAACCAACCAATAGACAGCATTAAGGGATGTTTTTTGACTTATGAGTAACTTACAAGAAACGTGTGTCAACAATAGCATAACTTACCTACAACTTATGTCCCGCATATGCGAGGTGTATGAGTCATATGCTGGCACACGTTGAAAATATGGTGCATGCCCAAAATGTGTCAACGTACTCGCTGTATTACGACGTATATCAGTGTGTTTCAACATGCGCTTAACTTATACAAAACTTACCCATAACTTATTAGACGGTACGCCACAGTATGCCAGCATTTTTAATACGCTTGGCATACGCTGGCTAAATCATCAAGGTGCGGACAGGGGTTTGATGCAGGATACTTCCCCAGCCAAGGCTGGTGCCCATTACACCTGACTGGGACTGGAACGATGGCAATAAGTATCTTGTCCAAGAACACATACAGGGACCTCAAACCCAGGACTATGTTATTGATAGCCCATCCCCTTATCTGCTGAGCTACCTGCTCTGATGTAGATAACATACAAGACATACTTCAGTGACTTGAAAATATTCATCAACTCCTGAATTGTCTAAAAATAATAAATAATTGGCTGTAAAGTGACGATTTCGTGGAGTTACACTAAAGGTTGCCCACTTATGTAAGCCAAGATTTATTTTCAATGATTGAAAAAGGCAGAATTTTTTTTTTTGGGGGGGGGGGGGGGGGGGGGTTGAAAAATTTGTCATACAACTAGGGATTCCCCTTTTGGCTGACCTGGTAGGTCTTTGGTGGGTGAGGTTTTGTTGTCTGAATCTCACCCAAATCATTTGGCATTGTTGGCAGGATATGATGGTTGTTGACCCAATTGTCACAGGTGAAGGTTCTCAATGCTTCCAGGCACCTGTGAGGTCAGGATGAGGTAAAAAGGCGGTGAAATCCAGATCATAAAGATGTTCCGACTAGCTCGATGAGTGAGCATTCCAGTTTGGGTGAACTGGAACAAGCTGGAACAAGAGTCGTGTGAGCGAGAAGTCTGGCATCACAATCCCACCAGGAGCCAAAGAAATATGTCACTCTGTTACACTGCATAGAGACCAGCAGGGACTTGACCTTCATGATTTATTTTCTAACAATACCACTAAAACACGTCACCTCCGATGTACACTTAGCAAGTTTGAGACCAAGTGTAAAAGCGAATAGGATGAGAATCAGCTACTCTAAATCTGAGAACATGGTTCTGTGTCAGAACAGGGTGGATGTCCCTCTGGGTTAGGGGAGAGTTACAGCCCCAAGTGGAGGAGTTTAAGTATGCTGGGGTTTTGACATTTTACCTACACTGTTTCAGACTGTCATGGTGAAGAAAGAACTGAGCCACAGTCGATTTACCAGTCAGTTTATGCTGCAGTCCTCAATTATGGTCGCAATATTGGGGTAATGCCAAAAGAACAAGGTGGCGTATACAAGCGTTGATTATCTGTGCTTCACTCCTGGACAGGATGAGAAGCTCAACTATCCTGGAGGGGACTTCTGAGTAGAGCCACCTGGTTTCTTGTCATCAAAATGGGCCCAGCTGAGGTGGTTTGGGCACTTGGTGAGGATGGGGAGGAGACTCAGGGAAGACGCAGGACACACTGGAGAGATTATATTTCCCAGCGAGCTTGATAAGTGCCTCGGGACCTCCCAGATAACGTTAGAAGACTTTGGAAATTCTTGGTTTACTGCAACTGTGACCCAGACCTGGATAAGTGGCAAAAAAATGAATGAATGAATCAAGACCTTTTCATAAGTATTTTAATGTTGGTGAAAAGTGACTCTTTTGTGTGTATCTCCATACAGACATTCAAGGATACCTTTGGCACCCACATAAAAACAAACAAAACTCAAAAATCTCATTTGGTGGAGGCCTCGGGATGACGTGCTCTATCATTTCTGTCCTCCCTCACATTGACTATTAACTTTATCATAACTGTAATAAATTAGTCACAAAGGACAGATTTGTAGATCCTCTGAAGAAAACACAGAGTTGCTGGTCTTGTAAATTGGATTGCTTGCCATTTGTGCTTGATATACTGTTTATAATTAAAAAGAAAATAAAATCTTCCCCAGATGTCACTTTAGTGTGTCTGTTTTATTCTCATTTCACTCTGAGTAGCCAACCAAGCCTGGCAATGACTTCAGCTTTCTCTCAGAGCAGCAGCAGTGGGAATAGTTGGGAATTTAAAAAAAAAACCTGAGGCGATCCAGCAGCAGATCTATCAGCTCTAATGCACAGCAGCACCTCTGCAGCACAGTGCCAGGCAGATGAGGATATCTGCCTTATAAATATTTGTCGCAAGTTTTACTTTGGCTGAACCACAATTTGTAGTAAAAGAAGCAAAAAAACAACACACACAACACACAGAGTTATGAGCACAAATGCATAACACAGAGCATTTTTAACCAGCTCAATCTACGCCAATCAAACGGGCCGCTGCAGCGGTTGTGTTCAATTTAATCAGATTTCGTGCTGCCAGAAAGAGTCAAAGCCTGAGGGAACAACCACTTGAGAGAGAACAAGCTGTTCCTCTGACGACAACAGCAGGCTTTTTATAACAGACTAATTACATTAGTGTCAACTGCAGAGCTCAGACTCATGTCACTCACATGAAATGTAAACAATGTGAACACAGACACAAACACACCCACCCACCCACCCACATCCATAAGTATTTGGACAGTATCGTAATTTGTGTCTGTATACCAACACATTGGAGATGAAATGAGCTTGTATATATATATATACATACATACATACATACATACATACATACATACATACATATACATACATACATACATACACATATACATACATACACATATACATACATACATATATATATATACATATGAGGTCTCTTAGATTACACCAATCATGCTTGGACCCTCGTGCGCATGCGTGAGTTTTTTCACGCGTGTCGGTGACGTCATTTCCCTGTGGGCAGGCCTTGAGTGAGATGTGGTCCCGCCCTCTCGGCTGAATTCCTTTGTTTCACACGCTGCTCGAGACGGAGCGCGTTGCTTTATCAAAATTTTTTCTGGACCTGTAGGAATATCCGAGTGGACACTATTCGAGAAAATTAAGCTGTTTTCTGTGAAAAGTTTAACGGCTGATGAGAGATTATGGGGTGTTTCTGTCGGTTGTAAGGACTTCCCACGGAGCGGGACGTCCTGCAGCGCTTCCAGGCGATGTCGTCGGCCTGTTTCGAGCTGAAAACATCCTATTTAAGGCTTAATTCACCCAGGACATCGTGAGAGAACAGAGAAGATTCAGAAGAGGCCGGCATGAGGAATTTATGCAGACATTCCACTGTTTAGGACATTTTTTTAATGAAAGACGTACGCGCAAATTCGCCGAGTCGTTCCGTGACGACTCGGCAAATCTGTGTGCGCCGCGACAGGAAAAACACCTCCGTGTTGAAAACCATTTGTAGAATTCAGGCGGCTTTTAATGGCTTTCAACAAGTGAGTAACTGAGAAATTGTTTAACAGCTTGGGCATGTTCCAACTTGCCCGTTAAGATTTCCAACGGAGGTGTTTTTCCTGCCGCGACCCCGCGCGGTCGGGTCCAGCCCGACATGCGACTCTGCCCGCACGTTCTTTCATTACAAAATGGACCGTTAACAATGGAATGTCCGAATAAACTCCTCATGCCGACTTCTTCTGAAAGTTCTCTGTTCTGACGACTTACTGCGTCAACAGACCTGAAATGTTGGAAGTTTTCAACTTGAAACGCGAGACACTGCCGCCTCGAAGCGCAGATCGCCGTCAGGCGCCATGGACCGTCCTTAAAGCGACACTACCAGACCAAAATCTCTCATCAGCCGTTAAAATTTTTACAGAAAACCAGCTGAATTTATTGAATGGTGTCCACCTCAGTTGTGCCTTACAGTTTTGAAAAAAATTTTATCAACAAAGCAACAGTCTCTGAGCCATTCCTAAACAATGAAAAAAATCGACGAGCGGGTGGACGACTCCTCACCTCAAAGACTGCCCACAGGCGAATGACGTAACCGACAGGCGTGAAAAAACTCTCGCATGCCCACGAGGGGTTCAAGCATGTCTGATGTAATCACACGTGATTCAAATCCATATGGTTTTGAAAAAAATAATAAGGTCGGATACTTTTCTAATAGACCTCGTATATATATATATATATATATATATATATATATATATATACACATACACACAACAAAAATATAAATGCAACACTTTTGTTTTGCTCCCATTTTGTATGAGATGAACTCAAAGATCTAAAACTTTTTCCACATACACAATATCACCATTTCCCTCAAATATTGTTCACAAACCAGTCCTACAAGGGCTGTGATAAAAGTATCCGACCTTATTATTTTTTTCAAAAACCATATGGATTTGAATCACGTGTGACTACATCAGACATATCTTGAACCCTCGTGAGCATGCGAGAGTTTTTTCACACCTGTCGGTTACGTCATTCGCCTGTGGGCAGTCCTTTGAGTGAGGAGTGGCCCACCCTCCTCGTCGATTTTTTCATTGTTTAGGAATGGCTCAGAGACTGCTGCTTGTTTGATAAAAAATTTTTCAAAAACTGTAAGGCACAACTGAGTGGACACCATTCGATATTTCAGCTGGTTTTCGGTGAAAATTTTAATGGCTGATGAGAGATTATGGTGTGTAAGTGTCGCTTTAAGGACGGCCCACGGCACCTGACGGCGATCTGCGCTCCGAGGCGAGGTCGTCTCGCTGTTTCAAGCTGAAAACTTCCCACATTTCAGGCTCTGTTCACCCAGTAAGTCGTCAGAGAACAGAGAACTTTCAGAAGAGCTCGGGATTCAGCAGTTTATTCGGACATTCCACGTGTTAAAGGAGATTTTGTAATGAAAGAACGTGCGGGCAGAGTCGCATGTCGGGGCCGGACCCGACCGCGGGGGGTCGCGACAGGAAAAACACCTCTGTTGGAAACCTTAACGGACAAGTTGGAACATGCCCAGCTGTTAACCAATTTCTCAGATACTCACTTGCTGAAAGCCATCAAAAGCCGCCTGAATTTTACAAATGTTTTCAACACTGAGGTGTTTTTCATGTCGCCGGTGCAGACGGATTTGCCATGTCGTCACGGATCCGACTCGGCAAATTCATTCCGCACGTTCTTTCATTACAAAATCTCCTTAACAGTGGAATGTCTGGGTAAACTCCTGATGCCGGCTTCTTCTGAAACTTCTCTGTTTCTCTGACGACGACCTGGGTGAACAGAGCCTTAAATTAGGATGTTTCAGCTCGAAACAGCCAGACAGACGCCACCTCCGACTGCGCCGTGCCGATCCGCTTTGTGGGCTGTCCTCAAAGCGAAAGAAACTCCACAATCTCTCATCAGCCGTTAAACTTTTCACCGAAACCCAGCTGAATTTCTCGAATAGTGTCCACTCGGATATCCCTCACAGGTCCTGAAAAAATTTTGATAAAGCAAAGCGCGCCGTCTCCAGTGGCTTCTCAGACAAAGATATTCCGATGGGTGGGGTGGACCACTCCTCACTCAAGGCCTGCCCACAGGCGAATGACGTCACCGACACGCGTGAAAAAAACTCACGCATGCGCACGAGGGTTCAAGCATGTCTGGTGTAATCACACGTGATTCAAATCCATATAGTTTTTTTTTAAATAAAAACTGCCGGTTAGTTTTATCACAGACCTCGTAAATCTGTGATAGTGAGCATTTCTCCTTTGCTGAGATAATCCATCCCACCTCACAGGTGTGCCATACCAAGATGCTGATTAGACACCATGATTAGTGCACAGGTGTGCCTTAGACTGCCCACAATAAAAGGCCACTCTGAAAGGTGCAGTTTTGTTTATTGGGGGGGATACCAGTCAGTATGTGGTGTGACCACCATTTGCCTCATGCAGTGCAACACATCTCCTTCGCATAGAGTTGATCAGGTTGTCAATTGTGGCCTGTGGAATGTTGTCCACTCCTCTTCAATGGCTGTGCGAAGTTGCTGGATATTGGCAGGAACTGGTATCGCTGTCGTATACGCCGGTCCAGAGCATCCCAAACATGCTCAATGGGTGGACATGTCCGGTGAGTATGCCGGCCATGCAAGAACTGGGACATTTTCAGCTTCCAAGAATTGTGTACAGATCCTTACAACATGGGGCTGGGCATAATCCTGCTGCAACATGAGGTGATGTTCTTGGATGTATGGCACAACAATGGGCCTCAGGATCTCGTCACGGTATCTCTGTGCATTCAAAATGCCATCAATAAAATGCACCTGTGTTCTTCGTCTTTCTCTGTAGGCTCTCAGTTGTCCAGGTGGTTTCCATAGTAGAGAAGCTTGAATCTTCGACTGGACTGGGTTGCTTGACGCGATGACGTTTCTGCTTCAAATCACAGAAGCTTCCTCAGCTAAATTCTGCTCTGAAAGTCTGACTTCTGTCTGACTTGTAGAGAAGAATAAAACAGAAGCCAACAAAAGCTGGAGTATTAAACCTAACCAGACCCCTCCTACTGAGAGGCAGACTGCTATAGGCTAGTGACTAAACAATAGCTCTAATTAGCAACTATTGTGCTCTAGTTAGCACACCTAATGACAGGACAGCTGTCCCTCTAATGATGGGATAGATGCCTTTCTGATGGCTCCCTTGATGATGTGAATGACTCATTACCATGAACAAAAGACTGAAACTCCTTTGACCTGAGTACCCCATTGTAAACAGGGGATAAAGTGTGTCTCAGACCCCCTCCCCGGTTAAGGCTGGGTTTCAAACGTTTCACAAAGAATGCCTCCTTGTCCCCTCTCTCAAACCCTTTCTTCTCTCTGGCTAATATTTTAACTTCCTTGTCCTCAACGTGTGGTTAGTGTCTTTAAGGTGGAGATGAACTGCAGACTGAGGTCCACTGGCACCCTCTCTGCGGTGCTGGTATAGCCTTTTGTGTAAAGGTTGCTTCGTTTCACCTATGTAGTGTTCGTTACAGTTTTCCTGACATCTGATAGAATACACTACATTGCTCTGTTTGTAACTAGAGATCATGTCCTTAGGGCGAACTAATTTCTGTTTCAAGGTGTTAACCGGTTTAAAGTAAACTGGATTTTGTGCTGTCTGAAGATCCTCTGTAGTTTTTCCCCTACTCCTGCTAATAAGGGAGAGACACTCCTCTTCTTCTTGTCTCCGTCTCCTGTCTATCTGGTCTCTTTGTTCTCTGGGACTTCTGCACTTTGTCCAGGGACCATCGTGAGTACCTATATACTGTGAGGGCTTTCCGGACACATTGTTCTTAGCCCCTTTCCTCTGCAGTTGTGGGCACCTGTAGGGCTCTGTGTTGAAGCGTCCTGATCACCCCGAGCTTGTGTTCAAGGGGGGAATTTTAGCTGAGGAAGCTTCTGTGATTTGAAGCGAAACGTCCTCGCATCAAGCAACCCATCCAGTCAAAGATTCAGCTTTCCTACTATGTGTTTCTGCGTCCATAACAGATGCCTGCCCATACCATAACCCCACCGCCACCATGGGCCACTCGATCCACAACACTGACATCAGAAAACCGCTCACCCACACGACGCCATCTGCCATCTGCCCTGGACAGTGTGAACCGGGATTCATCCGTGAAGAGAACACCTCTCCACCATGCCAAATGCCAGCGAATGTCAGCATTTGCCCACTCAAGTCGGTTACGACGACGAACTGGAGTCAGGTCGAGACCCCGATGAGGACAACAAGCATGCAGATGAGCTTCCCTGAGACGGTTTCTGACAGTTTGTGCAGAAATTCTTTGGTTATGCAAACCGATTGTTTCATCAGCTGTCCGAGTGGCTGGTCTCAGACGATCTTGGAGGTGAACATGCTGGATGTGGAGGTCCTGGGCTGGTGCGGTTAAACGTGGTCTGCGGTTGTGAGGCTGGTTGGATGTACTGCCAAATTCTCTGAAATGCCTTTGGAGACGGCTTATGGTAGAGAAATGAACATTCAATACACGAGCAACAGCTCTGGTTGACATTCCTGTTGTCAGCATGCCAATTGCACGCTCCCTCAAATCTTGTGACATCTGTGGCATTGTGCTGTGTGATAAAACTGCACCTTTCAGAGTGGCCATTTATTGTGGGCAGTCTAAGGCACACCTGTGCACTAATCATGGTGTCTAATCAGTATCTTGATATGGCACACCTGTGAGGTGGGATGGATTATCTCAGCAAAGGAGAAGTGCTCACTATCACAGATTTAGACTGGTTTGTGAACAATATTTGAGGGAAATGGTGATATTGTGTATGTGGAAAAAGTTTTAGATCTTTGAGTTCATCTCATACAAAATGGGAGCAAAACCAAAAGTGTTGCGTTTATATTTTTGTTGAGTGTATATATATATATATATATATATATATAGTTTTGTGTCGGACGCAGGACGGAGAACCGACCAGCGTTTGAAGGACCCAGTATGAAATAAGCAGAGCACGGTACAAAGGATAACAAAATTTAATGACATAACAGTGCGTGATAAATACAACAAATGAGTGCGCGGTCTGGTGAGGTGATAATACGGTGCGCTCCCAGCTGCACAAACGGTCCGGAGCCAGAAACAGTTCGGACCCAAGGACCCCGCCGACACCCCCCAGGTGGCCACGACAAACCGAGTCTGTGAAAGAAGAAATCATCATGTGAGCCCACACTCCACACACAGAGAGACCGCTCAAAGGTGAACATAAACAGCAAACACTTCCTGGCTTAATTACTAATCAGCTTCCCACCCTGCAGGCATGGAACACCCTGTTCACCTACTCAACTGCAGTGGAAGCTGATTAAACGACTAACATAACAGCTCAATATAATAAGGTGTGAGGGACACCACATTTACTGACTGTACTAATGTTAGTCACAAAACCTAACGTACCTCAGGAAGTGTGCTGACGAGTGTGAGACCTCACCCCCTCCTCTTTCACAGACCATGGCATCAAACCTGGACATTCTCTGCATCCATAATGATGAGATGGCGCTCAAGACGACGATCTCACCCGTCTGGTCACAAGGTCGAGTCTCTGGCAAATACACACTGTGTACTCCAGACTTAAATGCCACCATGCTCCAATCCGTGTAGATGCACCACAGCTGTGAGTCCTGACGAGCTGCACATGATCAGCCTCAGGTGATCAGGGTGAGGTCCTGATAACTCAGCCACACAGCCACTCAGTCCTAGATGCGTACCACCTGGAAGGAAAAACAAAAGACAGAAACAGAAGACAGCCAGGCACCCCCAGCCTCACAACATATATGTTCGCAATGCAGATGACACTGTGATCTGTAGGGAATGAAAGTCAGTAGAAGCAAGACTGAGTACATGTGTGTGAATGGGAGGGAGGCCAGTGGAATAGTGCAGTTACAAGGAGTAGAAGTGGTGAAAGTAGATGAATTTAAATATTTGGGGTCAACTGTTCAAAGTAATGGAGAGTGTGGTAGAGAGGTGAAGAAGAGTGCAGGCAGGGTGGAGAAAGGTGGCAGGAGTGATTTGTGACCGAAGAATATCAGCAAGAGTGAAGAGGAAAGTCTACAAGACAGGCACGAAATGAGCTATGTTGTATGATATAGAGACGGTGGCACTAACAAAAAGACAGGAGGCAGAGCTGGAGGTGGCAGAGGCGAAGATGTTGAGATTCTCTTTGCGAGTGACAAGAATGGACAAAATTAGGAATGAACATATCAGAGGGACAGCTCAGGTGCAATAGTTTGGAGACAAAGTCAGAGAGGCGAGATTGAGATGGTTTGGACATGTGCAGAGGAGGGACCCAGGGTATATAGGGAGAAGGATGCTGAGGATGGAGCCACCAAGCAGGAGGAGAAGAGGGAGGCCAAAGAGGAGGTTTATGGATGTGCTGAGGGAGGACATGCAGGTGGTTGGTGTGACAGAGGAAGATACAGAGGACAGGGTGAGATTGAAACGATTGATCTGCTGTGGCGACCCCTAACGGGAACAGCCGAAAGAAAAAGAAGAAGAAGAAAGAATTGTGAGTCACCATTGTGTGGATTAAAGTCATGAACTGGGACTCTTGTTGTGAGCAAGAAACGAGAAATCGTCCTTCGTTCCACACCGGAGTTTTACACGATGGCTCTCTGGTGTGAGAACAGGTGTAACAGTATAACTTACCCCACTGGATAGCTCCCTCCCCCCCCCCCCCCCCCCCGGGAGTAAGATGTCCTAGGATATCGCTCCCCCCCCCACAGGCAACATTCCAACATTCCACTCTTGGAATTAACTCTAAAATGAGTTTAGACTGAAAGCGCTAGTGCCACGTAACACTTAAATCACTCTTGATGGCTCTGACCTGTAGATGTTTTACCTGATTGTATGATCTCGTTCAAGTGTCTCTTTCTATGTAAATGTAACTGTGTATTTAACTCTGCCCTGCCTCTTGGCCAGGACACTCTTGAAAAAGATTCTTAATCTCAACGAGTTTTATTCTGGTTAAATAAAGGTTAAAAAAAATCCTACAGGACACCACTAATTAACCCAAACCTTGTTAAGGGTCAAACGGGATAGAGTAACCTATAAACTCTATATTTTGTGGATGTTTTATGGTCTCAGATGAAGCAGTTTGATTGATGGTGAACAATATTGGTATTCTTTCTGTATGTATCTATAGCTATCTACAACAGTAATATTTCCTATTCTGAAGTAACTTTAAATCCCCCTTCCAAATGTACTTGTACTCTACAAATATATAGATCTGATTGACAACCTGAAATATGTGATGTGATGGTAAATACTTCAATTTAGTTTTGCATAAAATATCCACAGTATATGTGTAGAACACACAGTAGTGTGTGTGCATGCACACAAAAACACATACACATAGACACAATAGTATGCAAAGAAACATGTTTAAGAAACAATGAAAATGAGGGGCCTATAATGTCTGCCACCTTTCTCAAATCTCTTTTGTATAAACTAGGTCATAAATATAAAGAGTGGCAGATAGGAATCAACAGAATAATATAAATGTAGCATGAAAGTGATAAATATAATGGTTTGAAACAGTGTGATTCTCACTGGACGAGCAGCTCGTAAGGGGAAAGAATGAATAAAGATGTGTTCAAATCATTTTTATCCACTAAATATTACAGCAAAGTGGTTTCAAGTTTTAGTAGCATGAAAAATGAGTCAAACTTTAAAGTTTTATCTATCTGTAATCATAAAACTATATTCTCCTACTATTAATGTAATCACAAAATGTTATTACTATATAGATAAAATATGTATGGTACAAAGGATTTTGATACAATTGTATAGCATATAATTGATTTTAGGATAACTGGATTCAAGTGATAGTTAATTTTATTCTGACAGGTGGAAACAAAGAAAAAAATAAAGATAATGATTATAAATACTGTGTACGTGTGCATGTTTTGGCAAGATATAGGGTGGTGGGGGGGGGGATCCATGGTGGGGGTAAGATATCCAAGGTCATCCCCCCCAGGGGCGGTCAAGATATCCGGGGGTGGGGGGGTGGGATAAACTGTTACACCGGTTCACTGCCATGCGTAAACTGAAGCTGTCCATCAGGTAATGGAAATAATAATATCCTCTTTTTTGTCGGACTAAGTGCGCAGCTCCAAAGAGTCGCAGAGATTTCCGTTGGAATTAATAACTTCAGAGCGAATTGCTGTTTTAAATCAAATGACACCTCTTTCCAAAGGTTATAATAAACAAACTACAACTGATTAAAATTTTTTTTTCTCCCAAAATGAGATGTCCTCCTTTCTCTTTTATGAATTACATTCTGACGTGTAGCACAGCCGGCTGATTTCAGCTCAGCGTCTATGGAGTTATATTTGTGCCATTAATATCTGAAAGGAAATGTTTTTGACAAAAACTCCAGATTTTGTTTATTTCTATTTATGTCTCGAGATCAAGTATCCAGTGACCAATTTCATATTTATTGACTTTAAGACTCAATAAAATGTTGTTGACATAGAAACCTGTAAAGCCTATTTTTAGTATACAGATGAGGAATCGATAATGACTTCGATATTGATAAAATCTTATCAAGAGTAAGTCCCTTTGGCTGCTCCCTTGTTTGCACTCGGGGTCGCCACAGCAAATCCAAGGTGGATCTGCATGTTGAATTGGCACAGGTTTTACGCCGGATGCCCTTCCGGATGCCCTTCCTGACGCAACTCCCCACAGAAATGTGGCAGGGGTGGGATTTGAACCCGGAACCTTCTGAACTGCGACATTCCACGTCCCAACAGCCAGGGACTGTGAGCATGGACCGGGCCGCCGGGCCACCCGCCCTCGACCGCCACCCAATCCTCTCTGCACCCGACCCCCATGGCCCCCTCTGCAGGTGGTGAACCCACAGGAGGGCGGGCCCACGTTACTCTTCCGGGCTGAGCCCGGCCGGGCCCCATGGGATTTGGCCCAACCACCAGGCGCTCGCGCGCGAGCCCCAACCCCAGGCCTGGCTCCAGGGTGGGACCCCGGCTCCGCCATACCGGGCGACGTCATGGTCCTTGATCTTTTACTGGTCATGGAGGTTCTGAACTGCCCGTAGTCTGACCCGTCACCTAGGACCTGTTTGCCTTGGGAGACCCTACAGGGAGCACAAAGCCCCCGACAACATAGCTCCTAGGATCATCCGGGTGCGCAAACTCCCCCACCAAGATAAGGTGGCAGCTAGAGGGGGAGTCGAGCCGCTGCTCCTCCACATCGAAAGGAGACAGTTGAGGTGGCTCGGGCATCTTTTCCGGATGCCCCCTGGACGCCTCACTGGAGAGGTGTTCCGGGCACATCCCACTGGGAGGAGGCCCCGGGGAAGACCCAGGACACGCTGGAGGGACTACATCTCTTGGCTGGCTTGGGAACGCCTTGGGGTTCCTCCGGAGGAGCTGGAGGAGGTGTGTGTGGATCGGGAGGTCTGGGCGGCTTTGCTTGGGCTGCTGCCCCCGCGACCTGACTCCGGATAAAGCGGAAGAAAATGGATGGACCTTCTGAACTGAAACCAAGTGCATTAACCACTTGGCCACCACCCCTGCTGATCTTATCAATACTCATCATTAATCATATTGCTCCAAATCGCATCGTATCACATTGTGAGGAATTGATTCACCATCAAATACAAATCAAATCGCATCGCATCTGGAAGAGGGGTGAATCATATCGCATCATACAGTCAGTATCGCCAGGTATCGAGGTGTGTATCGAATTATTGTCAGTGATGAGAGTTACATGCCTAAAATATATGCAACATGTTTGTGTTATGTCCAGCCCAGTTTCATGTTTTTTTTTTTCATGCTCCCCTGAAGAAATGAGTCAAATTTTCGTGACAGGTTTTTTTTAACTCACTATTCCTAACCCTACTCCTACCCCAACCCTAAATCTTAACCATAACCTAATCTTACTCTTTCCCCCCACCCTAACCATCCCGCTTCACTTTTAATTTCATGCAGCCATCACGGAATGAATTAGAATGAATTCATGCTGCCGTGACAAAAATGAGGCAGTTTTTGTCACAATATCCAGAACCAACAGATGAATGTATATTTCGTGCTGCTGAATCACAACTTGCCATGAGACCAGGTAGGTTATGTCCCACAACAGCCAGTACTCAAGGTTCTTGAAATGGAGCTATATTGCCATCTGGTGGGCATTTACTATTAACGCAGATACAACAGAATTTTACAAAGAGTTCTAGTATATAAATATTTCTGTTTCTGTTGCATGGTTGAAGCCAGGACACTTGACTGTGCTGCTGCAGTCATCAGTTCATCGCTGATCCCGTTCCTCTCTCTCCTCATTATTCCACTCTTCCACGCTTGCCTTCTCTGCCTCATTGTAGTTCTTTCTGAGAGTCGATGGGCCCTGTCCACAGTCACAATTACCTCATTTCTTCTGATCAATCCCTGCATTACACCACAGGCATGGGCACCATCACTGCTCTGCATTATGGGTAATTAAAGAACTGGTGGCAATGATTCATAAGGCTATAATTGATGACGGCGTTGACGATTAAGTGTAAGATGCTCATGCAGATAGCAGACGTGTGTAGTTTTGTTGTGTGCACTGTGTTCGACTCCCGGTTCTAAACATCCCTGTCGTCATCAACACAGATCTCCACGTGACGTTTCAGAAATGCATGGATACGCTTGTATACAAGTGTGCTGCTGATGTTCCAATAAACATGTAGCTTAAACAAACAAAGGAATAATCTCTTCTGAACAAGGTTTAAATGCAAATTGAAGTACATCACTTGGCAAGGTGTGAAGGGATGAATCACACCTCCTGTTGTTTTTGCACTCAAACTTAATTGCTCCAAAAAGTACCTTCTGAGCTAAATCTTCAGCTGTCATTTCCATTTCTAACACTTTTATTTTACAAGACAAATTTGTTATACAGGCCGCCCTTCACAGCATCACTCACCCACGCCACAACATCTTGGCAAATCAGAGAAGCAAACGCAGGAGTCGCCATGTCTCACAGTGCTGCAGAACAGAATACATATGTACCAGCAGCTGTGAGATTTTATAACGCCATGAGATTCATGGCCTTCTTTCTCCCCACCTTCACCACAACCATTTATGTAGCACAGCAACAACTGATTTATTTGCTCATAAAAATTAAAATGAGCTGCAAAAATCAGATTTGTTGATGCCACAGCAAAAGTTTCTAATTGTTCAAAATGTGGCGTTTATCATACAGGAAATCGTATGACAAATAAGAATAGTGGGAATAAATTAATTGAAGTAACATTATGAAATACCTCTAATGGTGCAATGATCACAAATGCATTTTGGGAGTGAAGTTCCAAAGTAAATTTGAATTCATTCAATATCATTTGCCAGGATTGGCCAAATTCACCCAGATTTCCCATATGAGGCAATATTATCACTTCTGCTAATTTAGGTGAATCCATGAACGGCTTGTGAATTATGAATGCTACGACTAATCTTAGGTTATGGAAGTAAATGGTGAAAGCCATCATATTAGTTATTCGCCCTACTGATGTATCCCATAATCCCTTGCGCATCAAAGAGTTGCTGCAGTCAAAACAACAGAGAATCCACATGATGACAATTTTAAATGAATATTATACTACAAAAATGAAGTTTTTATGCTTTTCATCATGTTAATAAGAGACTGAATGCATGATACCCTGAAAATTTGCTAAAACAACAAATAATCTGTGTCTGCTACGTTTAATCTGCGTTGAATTTAATAAACGCAAAGTACAACCACATTACACCCATTTTGGCATCCCTTCCCTGGTTTCCTGTCCCAGTGATTTCAGATTTTAAGGTTCTGCTACTAACCTATAAAATTATTCATGGACTGGCACCTCCCTACCTAGCTGACCTAATTAAACCTTACGTACCGGCCCGGGCTTTACGTTCTCAGGGTGCAGAAATTTGTGTCCCTAAGGTGAATAAGAAGTCTGTGGGTCACAGAACTTTCTCTTATCGTGCCCCTGTTCTGTGGAATGATCTCCCTGCGTCAATAAAACAGTCAGATTCTGTGGAGATTTTCAAGTCCAGACTTAAGACGCACTTATTTTCCCTTTCATATGGCTAGCATACTGGTACAGTTTTGTTTTATGCTTTTTACTCTTAATTCATTTATTAGTAATTGGAGCGGGCTGCGGCCTCAACTTTACCTAAATTCTGGGTCTTTTAGTGAAGTTTAGGGCTAGTGGCCGGCGATCACCTTAGTATTTCTTCTGTTTTTCTTGTTGTTTAATGCTGGCAAATTATACAGTATTTTTTGTCTTTCTGATGCCTGATTCTGTTTTTTCTCTCTGTTTAAGGTGCAGCTCCATCCAGAGATGGGAATTGTATTCGTGTTGGCGATCCTCCTGTCCTGTGCACCAATAGCATTTCTTGTATATTCGCCTGTGAATTGTTCTGTAATTTATGTTTGTAGCATGGCCCAAGCAGAGGGTCACCCCTTTGAATCTGGTCTGCTTGAGGTTTCTTCCTCAGAGGGCGTTTTTCCTTACCACTGTTGCTCTGGGGGTTGGTAAGGTTAGACCTTATCTGTGTGAAGCGCTTTGAGGCAACTCTGTTGTGATTTGGCACTATATAAATGAAAATAAATTGAAAATTGAATTGAAACCAAATTTCAGACATATATATTAGTCTGGAACAAAGAGGACAAACAGTGTTGTAAAGGACAATAATCAAGACATTAAAGAGCAAACTTCACTTTCCCCCAGAACGACATGATCAGGAAGCGATTGCAGCTCACAGCAGCTCCCATTGAAAATACTGGAGAGACAGCCTGTGATTCTCGCATGTTTACATAAAACAAATGCAATAACAACATCTATAAACCTAAAGAATATATTCATGAGAGTTTTATGCACAATATAAAAATAGTTTTATTTTAAAATGTTAATTTTAAAAATGGTGGCGATGTTAATGGTGTTGTCCATGTGCAGCGGTTAAAGTGCAGCCCGATCAGAGCATCTCAGTCCAGTTCTCAGTGTTACTGAGATCTCGCAGCGTGGAGAACTCTCTGAAGTTTTGCGGGATTTGAAACCTTAATAGGGCGAATTAAATTATCCAAGCAAAATAACAAAAACAAGCTAATGTAGTTTGGATTCACCAATAAGTCAAGTGTGAACAGTATAAATGTGTTCCAATCAATCTGGGTAGTAGCTGTACCAGTTAGCTTATATGAGTCACGACAAACATTCACCATGCTAGCCTGGCTAGTTAGCATGTAGCTGTTTCAATAACAAGTATATTAAGTTTGCTTGTGAGGAATTATTCTTCCATTATGTGTTCATTTGGTAACGTCACACAGCTACATAGTTAGCATTTTGAAATCTGTCATATTCTGAATCAAACTGATGCATTATTATTATTATTAGGGCCTGAGTAGGACAAAGTCCTACGAGGACCCTATTGTAATTGTGCTGTTTATTATTATTATTTATAATTTATTATACCTCCCTTTTCAAGCCACAATTTCGGCCCTTTCCCATGCTCAAAAACTCACCAAACTTTGCAAAGTCATCTGGCTGGATCCAAAATTCGATATTTTGGGGGTCGTGCACATGCTCGCAGCAAAATGTCGCCCCTTACAAATTAAAAAAAAAAAACCCTCCCTATTTTTTTTTTTTTTTTTTTTTGTCGTAGCCTCACAAAATTTGGTACACATATTTACCATGCTGGGATGCACAAAAAAAGTCTCTAAATGTCATGGTGAAGTGTGGACAGGATTTTGGCCATTTTGATTATAAGTTTCGATTTTTTAGATAATTTTTTTGTCATTTTTGGCCATTTTCACTACTTACATTTGAACGAACTCATCCTAGGGATTTCATCCAATTGTCTTCAAATTTGGTAAACATCATCATGGACCCATGCTGATTAAAAGTTAGCAAAAGAATTTCTGTAGGTCAAACGGCGTGGCTGGTAGAGTTTGTCAAACGTTGGTGAGCGTTTTGGAGCACGCCGTTTCAATTCGAACGGCTGTCACGCTCACATATTTCATCGTAGATCCTTCAAACTTGCTGAACATAATGAGGGCTCTGACCTGAACATCCACATATATTAACTTCTCACCTAAGTCATAGTGCCCTCTGGTGATAACAGGAAATGTCCTGTTTATACTTTAACAGGTACTGATGTCACATAGTTAAACCCATCAACTTCATTCCACTTCTAAAACATGCAGAACAAGTTGGTGAACATAGGCGATGATCGCTGTGAAGCTACGAGTAATGGTGTCCGTGTGGCGGAGTACCGAATATCAACCCTTTGCCATGAAATTATGTTGTTCCTTTTGAGGGCTTTGTCATATCATCATGAAAATTGATACACAGGTCAAGCATACAAAAAATTCTCTTGCACCATTGGTCTACTCCAAACAGAACTCGGACATTTTGAATTTTCGTGTAATTTGGCGTTATTTCCATACATTGTATTTGAACAAACTCCTCCTACGGATTTTGTCCAATGCACTTGAAATTTTCTTCAGATCATCTAGACACTATATTGATCAAAAGTTATCAAAGGTTTTATTTCTGTGATGAAGTGTGCGGCCGCTATGGCCATTCTGACACTTCGGCATGGAACACTATACTTTAACAGGTACTGATGTCACATACTTAGCCCCATCAACATCATTCCACTTCTAAAACACGCAGAACAAGTTGGTGAATGTACATGATTATTGCCATGAAGCTACGAGTAATGGTGTCCGTGTGGAGGCGTGCTGAATATCGATCCCCCGCCATGAAATTACGTTCTTCCTTTTGATGGCTTTAATTTTGTCATATCATCATGAAAATTGATACACAGGTCAATAATGACAACCTCTTACATGTGATAGGGGCATCGCCCATGTGTGGAGCAAAATGCCTCTATAGCGCCCCCTTGAAACTTTCAATAACCCCTCCCCATAGGGGTTTTTTGGAGTAGGGAGATGAAAATTGGTTCACGTGTGACTTGCATAGACGTACCAAAAAGTCTCTTGCACCATTGGTCTACTCTGAACAGGAAGTCGGCCATTTTGAATTTGCGTGTCATTTTGCCGTGATTTCCACGCGTTGTATTTGAACAAACTCCTCCTAGGGATTTTGTCCAATGCACTTCAAATTTCCAGAGACTATACTGATCAAACGTTATCAAAAGCTTTCTTCTATGTCAAAGGATGTGGCCGCTATGGCACTGCCATTTTGACCTTTCGCCATGGAACATCAAGTCATGATAACCCCTTCATGCTTTGTCTGACTGACTTGAAACTTCACATGTGTGATAAGGGTCGGCCCCTAAACAGAAATCTCACTGGCCCTGGGAGGTTTTGGCGCGGACACGAGGGCCCGTATATGACGGCTTGCAGTCCTTATTATTAGTTTTTGCCTAGTTTCATTTAATGTGTTTCATCATTTGCAAGTTTTTGGGTGAAATTGTAAAATGCTCCCCACTTTTTTTTCATAATAAAAGCTTAACTTTACTAAATGTTTATGATATAATACAGTTTAATTTCCACTTATGATCATTTAAATGGAATAAATGTTAACGTCTTAACTTTAATCAAAGGCTGTGTGCTTATTGTGGGTATGAGCAGTGGTGGGCACAGATAACCAAAAAATTAACTTCGATAACAGATAATCAGATAACTGAAACGTTATCTTCAATAAAGATAAAATGATAAACCACCCAAAAATTTATCAGAAGTTACAGATAACCGATAACTAATTCTAATATTATCTCTGGCACATTTACAACTACTAGCAAAGCAAATTTAATAGCTTCTAATAATATTAAAAATAACAGACCCAAACAGTAAGACCATACTTTTTCTTTCAACAGTCTGCCCCTGCTGGAAGCTCTATAGCACCCTGAGACCCAAACATTAAAACCACACTTTTTTCTTTCAACATTCAGCCTCTGTTGGAAGCTCTTGTTTATTACAGCCCTCCCAGCACAGAGGCACTCTGAAAGCAACTATAAAGCCAGCCCTATATCAATTATAAAGGTCCGGTCATGCGGAGGTCTTGAAAAATAAAGTCATATTGACTTATGGTTTTGATTCATAAATAACATTAATACCGATAGAATAACTCCATTAATGTCAATTCTGTCATTTGTACAAAGTTAAAATATAACATATATCTTTTAATGTTGAATAATGCACTAATTCTGGGGTTTTGTAACAAAGAGACAGATTGCAAAGGATTCTGGGTAAAGGTGCCTGCTAAACACTGATTGCTTCAGTCATTCATTATGTAAACCAACAGTTAATGTGACGTCTGTTGTGTGTTGGTGTTTAAATGTGCTTTTGTAAAATATTCCATTTTTTTATTTGTAAAAACAGGCATTTTTATGGAGCTCTGGAAGTGTCATCGCAAATTTTTTTGCATGTTTTTTTTTGCATTTTTTTTGCATTCTCTCTTTACAACATTCATTTGATGTTGTAAAACACACTTTACACTGTGCAAGATGATTTTTCATGCAGGATTTTTTTGGACCAAGTTTCAGGTTAATCGTGCATCCTGCATCGTGTAGTGTTCATGGAGTATCAAGCTGCGGTCAACATCTGACGACCACCTCCTGATCGCTGATCATATGGTCGAATGAGAATCAAACCTGTTTGATATATTATTGTGTTCGGCCGTCGTGAGGTTATGCTGCTGCTGAAAGCTACAAGTAGCATCCACACTGTACCAGTGCAAACACTGCAGAGCTGTCTTTTAATAATTATTATTATTATTATGCAGTTGTTTTGTTTTTAAACTTCATTTGTAAAAACAGCCACTTGCAAAGCAAAAATTTGATTTGACAATCATCTTTCTTTCTTTAATATTTATTTCATTCATTTAAAAGAAAAGAAATAAAGAGAAATAAAGCATCACAATCACCAGAATGAAAAGGAGCAGAGAGAACAAGTCTTATATCTGACATAACCGGGGTCAAAATAAATACAACACTGCCATCTACTGGTCCCCAGACACTGCCATGAACACTACTGGCCAGTAGATGCTAGATGGCAGTAGAGGATTTCAAAACAAATTCTAGATAATCCCTGTCTGCTCACATTTAAAATGCGTGGAATTTAACGAACGCAATTAAAAAAGTCAACGTCTATAAATATATACAGAATATATACAAGAGAGTTTTAGGCACTAGAGTTTAATGCTGTTGTCCTTGGAGCCTGAACAGAGTGTCTGAAATGCATTTGTCCTGTCGTGATGTACTGAGATTACATCATCCTACCCATAATACACTGCGGGGCAGAGCATGTGCTCACAAAACCTTAAAAATTAACACATTACTTTAAAACTAAAACATATATCTGATATTTTTTACTTTATACAACTTCAGACATGACAGTAATTTTAAATAACTTGTCCAAAATTAGTTTGGTTAAAATGTGAACCATAAGTTAAAGATGTATGCCTCTGGATGACTTGGGTCATATTGCCAGCATATCAGTATGGTCCTAAAGGAAATGTTTTTTTTTTTTCTTTTTGGGGCTGTTTTTGTCTTTGTCTGCAGAAGATTGAGATGTTTTTTATACAAGCAGTTCTCTTTTGTTTGCAAAGGTTATAACTGTGCATCTGGTACAAAACTTTTAACAGGTGGGTGCTGAACTAATTTTAAAAATGCTTGTCGCTATTCAGCTTTATTTTGTTTATCAGTTTAAAAGTTATCAGACAAAAATTCATTGGAAGATAATTAGTCCAATAATGGTCTTTAAAGTTATCTTAAAAGATAATCCGATAATGAAAACGTTATCTTCGATAATTATCTGTATCGGATTATTGGAACTGTGCCCACCACTGGGTGTGAGTTATCGTGGCAGTCCCTCGGTAGTGAGGGAGATGTCTTGATCAATTCCTGGATGGGATGGTAGATGCTCAGATGACCCAAGAGGTCCAGTTTTGACATGCAGTGTTTCTTACAGACACTGCACGTGGCTGTGGCAGGAAGCTTCTGCCAGTCAGGATCTTGCTCTCTCTCCTTCCTCTTTCTCCTCTGTGTTGCTCATCTGCATTTTTTCAAAGAAAAACAAGCCAATCAAATGAACTACAGTCATTTGATTGGCTTGCCTCTACTGGTGGTTGGCTCTCACTGCGGTATTGTATCACTTCGTGTTCCGGAGCACAGCGGTGTTTTTCTGTATCTGTTAGCTGTTTAATCTGCGCAGTTAGATTGATCTAGTTATCTAGATTACGATTTGTTTCCCAGTGTAATCTTTACGTGCCTTAACTAAAGCACTCCTTCTGCTGAATCACCTCTAAATTATTTACACATTATTCACTTTGCGTGTTTTTAGGAATCCGCTAGCTTAGCGTAGCTACTAGCTCTTAGCCGATTTAGCATGGCGGCTTCTCCTGTCTCTCCCGCACTTTTCTGCTCTGGGTGTGAAATGTTTAGTTATTCCTCGGCCTCCTTTAGCAGTAACGGTACTTGTAATAAGTGTAGCTTATTCGTAGCTTTGGAGGCCAGGCTGGGCGAATTGGAGACTCGGCTCCGCACCGTGGAAAATTCTACAGCTAGCCAGGCCCCTGTAGTCGGTGCGGACCAAGGTAGCTTAGCCGCCGTTAGTTACCCCCTGGCAGATCCCGAGCAGCCGGGAAAGCAGGCCGACTGGGTGACTGTGAGGAGGAAGCGTAGCCCTAAACAGAAGCCCTGTGTACACCGCCAACCCGTTCACATCTCTAACCGTTTTTCCCCACTCGACGACACACCCGCTGAGGAACAAACTCTGGTTATTGGCGACTCTGTTTTGCGAAATGTGAAGTTAGCGACACCAGCAACCATAGTCAATTGTCTTCCGGGGGCCAGAGCAGGCGACATTGAAGGAAATTTGAAACTGCTGGCTAAGGCTAAGCGTAAATTTGGTAAGATTGTAATTCACGTCGGCAGAAATGACACCCGGTTACGCCAATCGGAGGTCACTAAAATGAACATTAAATCGGTGTGTAACTTTGCAAAAACAATGTCGGACTCTGTAGTTTTCTCTGGGCCCCTCCCCAATCAGACCGGGAGTGACATGTTTAGCCGCATGTTCTCCTTGAATTGCTGGCTGTCTGAGTGGTGTCCAAAAAATGAGGTGGGCTTCATAGATAATTGGCAAAGCTTCTGGGGAAAACCTGGTCTTGTTAGGAGAGACGGCATCCATCCCACTTTGGATGGAGCAGCTCTCATTTCTAGAAATCTGGCCAATTTTCTTAAATCCTCCAAACCGTGACTATCCAGGGTTGGGACCAGGAAGCAGAGTTGTAGTCTTACACACCTCTCTGCAGCTTCTCTCCCCCTGCCATCCTCTCATTACCCCATCCCCGTAGAGACGGTGCCTGCTCCCAGACTACCAATAACCAGCAAAAATCTATTTAAGCATAAAAATTCAAAAAGAAAAAATAATATAGCACCTTCAACTGCACCACAGACTAAAACAGTTAAATGTGGTCTATTAAACATTAGGTCTCTCTCTTCTAAGTCCCTGTTGGTAAATGATATAATAATTGATCAACATATTGATTTATTCTGCCTTACAGAAACCTGGTTACAGCAGGATGAATATGTTAGTTTAAATGAGTCAACACCCCCGAGTCACACTAACTGTCAGAATGCTCGTAGCACGGGCCAGGGCGGAGGATTAGCAGCAATCTTCCATTCCAGCTTATTAATTAATCAAAAACCCAGACAGAGCTTTAATTCATTTGAAAGCTTGACTCTTAGTCTTGTCCATCCAAATTGGAAGTCCCAAAAACCAGTTTTATTTGTTATTATCTATCGTCCACCTGGTCGTTACTGTGAGTTTCTCTGTGAATTTTCAGACCTTTTGTCTGACTTAGTGCTTAGCTCAGATAAGATAATTATAGTGGGCGATTTTAACATCCACACAGATGCTGAGAATGACAGCCTCAACACTGCATTTAATCTATTATTAGACTCTATTGGCTTTGCTCAAAAAGTAAATGAGTCCACCCACCACTTTAATCATGTCTTAGATCTTGTTCTGACTTATGGTATGGAAATAGAAGACTTAACAGTATTCCCTGAAAACTCCCTTCTGTCTGATCATTTCTTAATAACATTTACATTTACTCTGATGGACTACCCAGCAGTGGGGAATAAGTTTCATTACACTAGAAGTCTTTCAGAAAGCGCTGTAACTAGGTTTAAGGATATGAGTCCTTCTTTATGTTCTCTAATGCCATATACCAACACAGTGCAGAGTAGCTACCTAAACTCTGTAAGTGAGATAGAGTATCTCGTCAATAGTTTTACATCCTCATTGAAGACAACTTTGGATGCTGTAGCTCCTCTAAAAAAGAGAGCTTTAAATCAGAAGTGCCTGACTCCGTGGTATAACTCACAAACTCTTAGCTTAAAGCAGATAACCCATAAGTTGGAGAGGAAATGGCGTCTCACTAATTTAGAAGATCTTCACTTAGCCTGGAAAAAGAGTCTGTTGCTCTATAAAAAAGCCCTCCGTAAAGCTAGGACATCTTTCTACTCATCACTAATTGAAGAAAATAAGAACAACCCCAGGTTTCTTTTCAGCACTGTAGCCAGGCTGACAAAGAGTCAGAGCTCTATTGAGCTGAGTATTCCATTAACTTTAACTAGTAATGACTTCATGACTTTCTTTGCTAACAAAATTTTAACTATTAGAGAAAAAATTACTCATAACCATCCCAAAGACGTATCCTTATCTTTGGCTGCTTTCAGTGATGCCGGTATTTGGTTAGACTCTTTCTCTCCGATTGTTCTGTCTGAGTTATTTTCATTAGTTACTTCATCCAAACCATCAACATGTTTATTAGACCCCATTCCTACCAGGCTGCTCAAGGAAGGCCAACCATTATTTAATGCTTCGATCTTAAATATGATCAATCTATCTTTGTTAGTTGGCTATGTACCACAGGCTTTTAAGGTGGCAGTAATTAAACCATTACTTAAAAAGCCATCACTTGACCCAGCTATCTTAGCTAATTATAGGCCAATCTCCAACCTTCCTTTTCTCTCAAAAATTCTTGAAAGGGTAGTTGTAAAACAGCTAACTGATCATCTGCAGAGGAATGGTCTATTTGAAGAGTTTCAATCAGGTTTTAGAATTCATCATAGTACAGAAACAGCATTAGTGAAGGTTACAAATGATCTTCTTATGGCCTCGGACAGTGGACTCATCTCTGTGCTTGTTCTGTTAGACCTCAGTGCTGCTTTTGATACTGTTGACCATAAAATTTTATTACAGAGATTAGAGCATGCCATAGGTATTAAAGGCACTGCGCTGCGGTGGTTTGAATCATATTTGTCTAATAGATTACAATTTGTTCATGTAAATGGGGAATCTTCTTCACAGACTAAAGTTAATTATGGAGTTCCACAAGGTTCTGTGCTAGGACCAATTTTATTCACTTTATACATGCTTCCCTTAGGTAGTATTATTAGACGGTATTGCTTAAATTTTCATTGTTACGCAGATGATACCCAGCTTTATCTATCCATGAAGCCAGAGGACACACACCAATTAGCTAAACTGCAGGATTGTCTTACAGACATAAAGACATGGATGACCTCTAATTTCCTGCTTTTAAACTCAGATAAAACTGAAGTTATTGTACTTGGCCCCACAAATCTTAGAAACATGGTGTCTAACCAGATCCTTACTCTGGATGGCATTACCCTGACCTCTAGTAATACTGTGAGAAATCTTGGAGTCATTTTTGATCAGGATATGTCATTCAAAGCGCATATTAAACAAATATGTAGGACTGCTTTTTTGCATTTACGCAATATCTCTAAAATCAGAAAGGTCTTGTCTCAGAGTGATGCTGAAAAACTAATTCATGCATTTATTTCCTCTAGGCTGGACTATTGTAATTCATTATTATCAGGTTGTCCTAAAAGTTCCCTAAAAAGCCTTCAGTTAATTCAAAATGCTGCAGCTAGAGTACTGACGGGGACTAGAAGGAGAGAGCATATCTCACCCATATTGGCCTCTCTTCATTGGCTTCCTGTTAATTCTAGAATAGAATTTAAAATTCTTCTTCTTACTTATAAGGTTTTGAATAATCAGGTCCCATCTTATCTTAGGGACCTCGTAGTACCATATCACCCCAATAGAGCGCTTCGCTCTCAGACTGCAGGCTTACTTGTAGTTCCTAGGGTTTGTAAGAGTAGAATGGGAGGCAGAGCCTTCAGCTTTCAGGCCCCTCTCCTGTGGAACCAGCTCCCAATTCAGATCAGGGAGACAGACACCCTCTCTACTTTTAAGATTAGGCTTAAAACTTTCCTTTTTGCTAAAGCTTATAGTTAGGGCTGGATCAGGTGACCCTGAACCATCCCTTAGTTATGCTGCTATAGATGTAGACTGCTGGGGGGTTCCCATGATGCACTGTTTCTTTCTCTTTTTGCTCTGTATGCACCACTCTGCATTTAATCATTAGTGATTGATCTCTGCTCCCCTCCACAGCATGTCTTTTTCCTGGTTCTCTCCCTCAGCCCCAACCAGTCCCAGCAGAAGACTGCCCCTCCCTGAGCCTGGTTCTGCTGGAGGTTTCTTCCTGTTAAAAGGGAGTTTTTCCTTCCCACTGTAGCCAAGTGCTTGCTCACAGGTGGTCGTTTTGACCGTTGGGGTTTTACATAATTATTGTATGGCCTTGCCTTACAATATAAAGCGCCTTGGGGCAACTGTTTGTTGTGATTTGGCGCTATATAAAAAAATTGATTGATTGATTGACTTCCACTCCTGTGTGGATCACTGTTTGCTAGCTGGTTCAGTCCTTTGTGTATTCTTCCCAGGTCTTCCAGTCAATGGAGCAGCTCTTGAGGAGGTTCTTGTGTTTTTTCTGCCCTCCTCCAGATCGTTTTCGTTCACTCAGTTGGGAGTAGAAAATCTATTTGGAAAGTCGGCCGTCATCCATCCTAATGACGTGACCCAACGACTGAAGCTGGTTCTTGATGTGCTGGAGCTCAGCTTCAGCCAGGATAGTGATGATAGTACAGTAGTCTTCCCCCCTCAGGTGGAGGATTCTTGTCAGATAGTGTTGGTGGAACTGCTTGAGATTCTTCAGGTGTCCGTGGGGGGGGGGGGGGTCCAGGTCTCAAATCCATACAGCAGGCTTGGCATGACAACCCTGCAGGATTTTTGTCTCATGTTGAAGGTGTCTGTTGTTGAAAACAGGTGCAAAACCAGCCAAAGGTAGTTTCTGCACATGAGTCGGTACTGGTTCTTATAACTGCTTCGGTGCTCGTCAGTACTTGATGACACACGGCTGCCCAGGTAAGGAAAGTGGATCATGTTCTCCAGGACCTGTCCCTGTCCGCCAACTGCAAGAAAAGTGTTGAGTGCAACACCAACCATTGTACCTCATCTTTATCGACTTGACAAAGGCATTTGGCAGCGTGTCACACCCACGACTGTGGAAGATCTTGAGCGAAACTGGCAGTCCGAAAAATTCAATAAGACCCTGAGGCTTCTCCACGATGTCCATCAAAGTTGATAAATGGCACAAAAACTGAAGCCTTCAATGTTCATTCAGGAGTAAAGCAGGATATAGATATGAATGCATATTTAAGAGTGATGTATCAAACATGAAAGTGCAGCTTTTTGAGATTTGTAAAACAAAACAAAAAACAGTGCAGCTGTAGAAATGAACAGCAGTGTCTATTCAAGGCACATTTAAAGACCTCACTTTCCCCCCAAAGCTTAACTGAGTAAACTGGTGAGAACTTAAAGACTGATATAAAGAAAAGTATAAAAAGAAAAATAAAGTCAAGGTCAGTGTGGAAAGCTGAGTGATGACTCCAGCAAACAACAATCAGCTTTCCATACCAACCTTGACTTTATTTTGGGGGAAAAAAAAAAAACAGCCATTTGAAAAAAAGATGGAAAATGTGCCATGATGGAAAATGTGAAGAACTGAGCTCTCCCTGTGAAAACACAAAGACAGTGTGGAAATCTGCTGCTTCCAGCAAAGTGGTTCCTGTTTCACACTTTACTGGGTCACCCAGCACAGGTGAGATGAACAACATTTTTGGAAAGCAACTCAAACTGGGGTTGTTATAAATAAGATTACAGTACACAAAATACACCACCTTTAAAAAGCAAATGGCAGGTACTTTATTTTTCTGACTTAAGGACTATCAAAGTCATGCTGCACAAAATACATGTATTTAATAAACGAGGAAAGCAGAAATGCAAAGAAATAGCAGCTCGTTTTGGCTGTGTCTTGAAAATTAGGGTTGGGTGATATGTGCTTCACTGGCACCCCCCCCCCCCCCCCACAATATTAACTGTAAAATGTTACAATCAATTCATTATTATTATTTTTTAAAGGAAAATAAAACCGACTGATAATTTGTGATTGGGTTGGTAGATTATGATATTGAGAGCCCATGTGAAGAGTTGTAGGTATGTGTGATCATTTATGTTAAAGCTAAGAGCATTTTTGTCTGGCTGGCCTAACGCCACCAGCAGGCGGCCATGTTGGATGCTATAACAGCGATATGTGACGTCACATAGGCACAGAGGTTCACAACTCACCAGTGTCACCCTTCAGTATAGAAAGGGCAACCAGTTGATTTGAACTGAAACTCTGAATGAGCGGTTTGAGTTTAGTTTTGACTTTTATTTCTAGATGTTTGCCCAAATGCACCTGCACAACCTCACCTGCCCTTTCGTTCTCCCCTGCGGTTCATCCAGTCCCAGTACCTCCGCAGGCTCGCTTCACCTGGTCCCTGCCCTGAGTATCCCGTCGGTCAGGTCCTTGTGGTCCTAGTCCCTGTCCAGTCTGTCTTGTCGGTCCGGTCCTTGTGGTTCCTCCTGTTTTTTTTTGTTTTTTTTTCTTTCCACTGCACAGTTCCCTTTTTGTTCAATAAACTCTTATTTCACTCTGCCTGTTACTGCTTCCTGCATTTGGGTCAAACATCCAAACCCGGTCCCCAACCGTAACAAAACATGTGGATCGAGTGACAGGGGGTCTTAGAACATCTAGAACTCAGTTCATTACTACTGGAGTCATAGCCCGCAGTGCATTCTTTCTGTCTAACTCCAGATAGGAGAACTCTTCTTGATATCGCTGTGGCCACTGGGCCATTCTGAGCCAAGCAGCATGGTGCTCCTTTCCCCCAGGACAGTACAGTATACTTGGACTGCCCGTTGCCTTTTGGCCCACTCATGGCTGGCAACTGTCCAGGTGGTGTTACACGGCATTTCAGCTATTTTACATAAAAATACTAATAAAGACTTGCCACTATCCATCATTTGTGCACTCGCTGGCTTACAGTCCTTAAAGTATATGTTCAAAAGGACTCAATTTGATCTCTGGGGAAATCTCCAGTTGAAACAAATAAGTTTATCTTCACGTTATAGTAGGGACAGTGGAATTAATGACTGTGTGGCGAGGTGGGGGTTGTGGCAACACAATGATGGCTCCACATCATGATGTTGGCGAGCAGTTGGGCATGGACTATTGAATTGTTCAAACCTACTAAAAATGTTGTTTTTGAAAAACCTATATAAATTGTGCTGTAGGTGGTGCTAATGTTTGTTCATATCAGTCTTGGGCTCTGTGCGCCACATTGGTTTGCACACAGCAACTGTTGATGGCATTATACAACCCCTGGCGAAAATTATGGAATCACCGGCCTCAGAGGATGTTCATTCAGTTGTTTAATGTTGTAGAAAAAAAGCAGATCACAGACATGACACAAAACTAAAGTCATTTCAAATGGCAACTTTCTGGCTTTAAGAAACACTATAAGAAATCAAGAAAAAAAAATTGTGGCAGTCAGTAACAGTTACTTTTTTAGACCAAGCAGAGGGAAAAAATATGGAATCACTCAATTCTGAGGAAAAAAAAATTATGGAATCATGAAAAACAAAAGAACGCTCCAACATATCACTAGTATTTTGTTGCACCACCTCTGGCTTTTATAACAGCTTGCAGTCTCTGAGGCATGGACTTAATGAGTGACAAACAGTACTCTTCATCAATGTGGCTCCAACTTTCTCTGATTGCTGTTGCCAGATCAGCTTTGCAGGTTAGAGCCTTGTCATGGACCATTTTCTTCAACTTCCACCAAAGATTTTCAATTGGATTAAGATCCGGACTACTTGCAGGCCATGACATTGACGCTGTGTGTCTTTTTGCAAGGAATGTTTTCAGTTTTTGCTCTATGGCAAGATGCATTATCATCTTGAAAAATGATATCATTCCCAAACATCCTTTCAATTGATGGGATAAGAAAAGTGTCCAAAATATCAACGTAAATTTGTGCATTTATTGATGGGTTAGGGTTAGCCTAACCCTAACCCAGTCATTCACAGTCCACGATTGCTTTTCCTTAGCCCATTGTAACCTTGTTTTTTTTTCTGTTTAGGTGTTAATGATGGCTTTCGTTTAGCTTTTCTGTATGTAAATCCCATTTCCTTTAGGCGGTTTCTTACAGTTCGGTCACAGATGTTGACGTTCCTCATTTGTTTTGTTGTGCATTTTCGATTTTTGAGACATATTGCTTTAAGTTTTCTGTCTTGACGCTTTGATGTCTTCCTTGGTCTACCAGTATGTTTGCCTTTAACAACCTTCCCATGTTTGTATTTGGTCCAGAGTTTAGACACAGCTGACTGTGAACAACCAACATCTTTTGCAACATTGCGTGATGATTTACCCTCTTTTAAGAGTTTGATAATCCTCTCCTTTGTTTCAACTGACATCTCTCGTGTTGGAGCCATGATTCATGTCAGTCCACTTGGTGCAACAGCTCTCCAAGGTGTGATCACTCCTTTTTAGATGCAGACTAACAAGCAGATCTGATTTGATGCAGGTGTTAGTTTTGGGGATGAAAATTTACGGGGTGATCCATAATTTTTTCCTCAGAATTGAGCGAGTCCACATTTTTTTCCCTCTGCTTGTTCTAAAAAAGTAACCGTTACTAACTGCCACAATTATTTTTCCTGATTTCTTATAGTGTTTCTTAAAGCCAGAAAGTTGCCATTTGAAATAACTTTAGTTTTGTGTCATGTCTGTGATCTGCTTTTTTTCTACAAAATTAAACAACTGAATGAACATCCTCCGAGGCCGGTGATTCCATAATTATTGCCAGGGGTTGTACTTTGTTCAGCTCTACTAAAAACTTGACAGGTCATCTTGTTTGGCAGAGAATCTTTGGAGGAATATTGCTACAGGTGCGAGACATTTGCCCAGTGGCAGTACAGAGTGATCCCATCAACACCCCCAACAAATTCAACCAACTTGAGCATGTCCAATTTTTGTTTGGAAATACTCCTGTGGACAGATGACTACACTCTCTTCTGTAACTTGAGCTGTTTGATGGGGATGATTGTCAAAGACTCCTGTGACATCATTGGAGCCGTGGGATGAACAGCCTCGGTCAGATAATTCGGTGGCAAACAGACAAAGAGGAGACTGAGGAATAAAATAGCAGCTCCACACCATTGATCCCTAAAGCCACATTAAGAAGAGAACAGCACTTTTATCTGCTCCTTTGGTGGCTTTTCCCCCTTTACAGGATTCCTTTTTTCTAATCTCTTGTTCCGTCTCCGTGTAGCTCATTGTTCATGCTGAAGTCGGTTCTCAGTCCACTGAGACGACCTCACACCAAGAAAGAGTTTCAGTCTTTGAAAAATCTGTGATGAGAGTCTCTTAGCTCACTTTATTCTTCAAAATTTAAGCATTAAAGTTTCAATACCATTCATTTGTGGGCTAATTACAAGTTTATTTAGCATTTTGTCACCTTCTCGTTAGAAGTGTAATATCTGGGAAGGCCAGCTGTAACAATCATTTAATTAACTGGTTGACAGAAAAAATAATTACTTTGGTCATATCAAAGACGTTTTATCCCGTTTTACAAAAATTTAAGTAATTTACTATATTGTCTTAAAACCCACACCAACACTGAAATGCATGTGAAATAGTATAAAGTTTAAAACAAATCTACCTCTTTCTGTGGGTGTGTTTTAAATGGATGAAGTTGATGTTCGTCACCAATCTGCTGGGGTAATGAACAAGCAGTCAGGGCCATAAATATTTGGACAGAGGCTGGATTTGTATGCGGCCACAATTGAATTTGCATGAACTTGTTTACTTTCAATCTTAATTCAAGACATTTAACAAAAATACTGCATTAACCATTTAGGAAGTAAATCCATTCTTTTGCTCCTCCGGACATTAGCTATTGACTTGTGTACAACTGCCTCACTCGTGTTAGTCTTTCTTCACTTTTAAATCCAAAATTAACTTCAACTAAAGCCCCACATTTTCTTATTCCAAAGTGGCTGACAAACTATAAGAAGCGGATCTTTGATCACTGCTTCATTATTTTAATAATCTTTGATTTTTGATATTTTGTCCTCCTCCACCACTGAGCTTTTCTCTAAAACAGCTCTCTTTTTGTGAAAATCTGTTTCCTAATCTCCTTCGCCTCCATCTCATCATCTTCGTCTTTTTCCTGAACATCACCCTCCTCCCACCCGACTCCCAAACTCTACTGCAGCCATCGATTACCAGGGATCCCATCAGCCACTGCGGGAAACGGTTCCTTTAAAAGTTAAGGGAGATGATCTTGCTGCATTTCCTGCAGCATCATGTCCAGTTAAAGCAACTACGTTAACTTACAGTAATTAGCTTCAATTCTCCATTTGTGGTTGGTACATTTGTCCTCATTTGAAACACTGACATAAGGGAGCGCCGATACTCATCGTTTTCTGGTGTGCGGGTTCACAGCCATGACTATGAAGCTGTGACGCATCATTAAAAAGGTCTGTGTGTTTCAAACAAACAATTACTGTGTAACCAAGTCGAACAACATCAAGTCACAGTCTTTTATCGTGTCTTATTGTAATTTTCATGTTCACTCAGAAAGATGTTAGCTTTTCAAATGTTGTACTCACTATTGCAATAATAATTTTTACAATACGAGTAGTTGTTATTTTCCTGTGTAATTTTGCCTAATACTAAGATGATTATTAAAAAGTCAATACTATCGGACCAATTACTGGGAATGCTCATATCCACGGAAAAGACATTCATATCTTAAAACTCAAGAGCCATGAGACTCTGAAAATTGACATTTTTATACATTAATACTGGGAGGTAAAAGATCTGCATGCACAAAATCAATCAGTCAACCAAGCATTTCTGACATTTATAAAAGCCTTTTTATTGAATTTTGAGCTTCAAGTAGGAAATGCACCAGAACCCCTGAAATGCTCATATTGCACACAAGATGGCAACAAAAGCTGCTGAAATGTGCATTATTCATTTCAAAAGTTAACATTTGGCAAAAATAAGTGGGAACCTTACTTGTTCTAAATATAAAGATCAAATCATCACTTTTGCAGACAGTTATCTTGAGACAAGACAGGGGATGGACACATGGACTCCTTCCACCATGGTCACTCCAAATTTGAGAACTGCTGATGTGACACAGATTTACCATACAGCACCATACTCTTTGTATTTCTTAATGATTTATGGGAATGAAGTTCTAGACATATTCATTGAATTGAAAATGTTCAGGTGTCCATCGGCTGACTTGTGTCAAGCAAACTGGTTGTAAAAGTGATTATTTAATTCTGATATTTAAAATAAATTGCCCTTGTCTCAGCTTTTTTTTTTTTTTTTTTTAGAATGTGTTGCAGGTCTTCAATGCAGGAATGGAGATATATGAACAAATGAAAGGAATAGAACATGAAATATCATATTCATACTGTCTGAAATGAAAGAGAAGCCCAAGTAAATATAAGAATCTTTTTTTTTTCATTTTCCACTTTGTCCACACATTTTCTGTGGGATTGTTTTTGTGGGATCGGTGCTCGGATTTATAAACAGCGCAGTTTAAATGATCATTAAATTATCTGTTATACCATCTAATGTTTGTGAACTGTACTTTGTTTCTATTTAAGTCTTCCTCCTGTTTTTTACATTCCAATAAGAACACACAAATAATGAAAATGCTATAAATACACCCCATCAGAAAAAAGGGGGGGGGGGGGGGATTAAAAAAAAAAGAGTATTTTACAAACATCCAAAAGCTTTTGTTTTTGCCTTGTTCTTGGGAAACAATTACAGTTAATAGACTGTATTTTTGACACTGGGAAAAATAATCACCTTGTCATTGATACATGTGTTGGAATGACTAACGCTGTTCGTCCATCATAAAAACCTGTAGCGCAGCGAGAACATCTCTATGACATGATTCTGACAGGAGTGCACAGCAGCAAAACATGTCGAGTGGATCTGAACGTCTAAGCTGGAGTGATCCTACAGCGAGCATACTAATGACCCGCACATTCCAAGTGGATAACACACTCCCGCTGTCACACACTGCATGCCAAAAATGCAGATTAGTGACAAGCCCAGTGCTCACACAGCAGCAGCAGCAGCTCTCACGGCTGCTTCTTGTGGTGTTTGAACCAAACAAAAGAATGTGTTTGACCCTGCATCTAAAAATAATATATCTATTTTTTTTTCATCTGAAATGATCTGGCTGAGTTTTATGAAAATTTGAGTTCATGGTTGAGGATAGACTGAGGTCATAGCCTTTATGAAAGACATTACTCTTGAAAAGAAGAACTTGGGGTAAACATTTTGGACCATTACTTCTTTTTTCTTTCAGAATCCTTCCTGGAGGCAACATATTCGAATAATCTACACAAACTCCACCTTGGTTAAATTTCATCAAATGAAACTGTGACTATTTGGAATAGAAGCAAACAAATTGTGTATTAACTAGTTGTGATTCTGAATAAACTTTATATTTTTCTGCAAACTGACATATAAACAGTTCCAAAATCAGATTTGTTTAGTCAATCCTGACCTCTTCATATTCTTTAATGGTGTATATTACAATGCCAAACTAATTTTAAAGTTCACAAATAAATGTAATACTTTCAAATAGCTAACAAACCAGATAGAGTTTTGTTCAATTTACAAAAATACAACATATGATTCTTTCTGACATACATACACCATTAATCACCTTTAACTGTACTGTTGTCTGCAAATCTGTTGAAATGAAAATCAACAAATAATGGTAATTCATCATAATTATTTGTTTAATTGCCACACGTTAGTAACATATAGCCTACCATAAATGTAAAAACAACTTCAACATGGCCTCCTTAACTAGTGGGCCCAAGGACTAGTGGGAAGTTACCCTCTTCATGCGAGGCTGGCTACATAATGAAATGCTAACCATTTATACTGCAAATATGTGTTTACCAGGTAATGTTATGTTCCAGCAGTTCATTATCTTATGAAAGAAATGTGTTTTACTGCTATAAAGTTCAATATTTATGTGTGTTAAGAATTAGTCAAAGTTACCAGGCTTCTGGTCAGTCATATTTTGCTCGACTACAAAGACTAAATTTGCATCACCAATCCCCAATGTGACGGCAGAATTCAAATCAAGAAAGTCTGGAAGCGTGCACTGGGAGCGTGCACTGATGCACCATGGAACCACCTTAGATCTTGTGTGGCAACAACCCAGGGAGACAACTGGTTCATTCCCGTACAATTTCAGAGTGTAAAGTTCAACACATCAGGATTCATGTTCCTTCAAAATGGACTAAAAAAAAAGGTTAGACTTTTATGTTGGCACATTCAGTATTTTCTGTGCTATGGGAGCAATATTTTAGGATGCTGGAGCTAGCATGAGTAAATCCAGCTCAATTTCATTACCAAATTTGTCTGCACACCAGGAGCGACGAGAGAATTAATGACCCTGTCAAAGGGACCTCATTGGAAATCAAACCAAGGATCCTCTAGTCATAAGCCTGCTTCTCAAACCACTGGACAATCACCTGTTCATCACTATTATATTATTAATGGTCTTGAGGTGAATGACATCTATTTTGAACACGGTGGCATGAGGACAGCTTCCAACTTCTGGACTATAAATGTCCACTTACCACTGTTTCCCTGGAAAGGCAAACAAACCAGAGTCTCTGGGGTGGACTTGCCTCATTTTGCACATCAAATCACCAACCTAGACATCCACTCCACGAGCTTTTTGTGTGGTATAATACATTCTATATCCAAATCTGACACCCAGAGTGCAGTCAGCACATACAAATGCAATGACAATGTAAATATAGGTAAATCTTGTTAGCACAAATGGCTTTTGCTTTCCTGGTGAATGCATCATCACAAAAACAAATCCTCGTAGTGTATGCAGATTGAAAGTCAACCAAAACTTAATTAAAATATGTCAAGCCCATCCTTTGATCTTTTAATTGAAACCCAAGAGGGTGGCCCCATTGGACAACAAGCATGTGAGGCGAGACTTGCTCTGATCGTCTCTGCATCCAAAACATATCATTTGCTTCAGTTGCTGCACAATAATCACCATCTGTAACGTGCTCACTCACTTAACGAAAAACTAGGCAAATATCTGCTTTGTGTCCCACTTTAAACAACTGTATTCGCTTTTTGAAACTCGAGAGGAAAAAAGTCAACAAGCACTGTGGAAGGAAAGAGACCACTTAACGCTGCCCATTTTCTCTGAACCAATAAAGGCAAAGAAGTCCCTAAGCTCCATCCTGGTACACGATATGGTTAGTAATTAACCCAGGAGCTCTCCCTGGATGATGGAGGGTTCATACTTCTTGTAGGCTTATATGGGCTTCATTTGACCAACAAGATGTTCAACAAGTATTTTACAAACTTGAATTGATCTTCACGTTGGTGCAATATGTGCAACAGCCACCAACTTTTCAAGCCTCATCTTCTTGCTGAATCCATCTTGCACCGTCTGCTCACTTCAGAATGGGTGGAGGCACGGCATAAACCGAAACACTAAGACTCCATCAGATAAAAGGGAACTCAGAGAGCATGCCACTCCACTAACTTAGTAACCACAACTAACTCTACCAAGCAACAGAGGACCTCCAACTTCAACATACAAATTATTAATGCCATACAGATACAGATACTTTATTTGTTATTGTAAAAGTACAACGAATGGTAAGGTCCAAGCCCTTCAGTGCAAATATAAACCTGAGTAAACCACACAGACTTCAAAGGTCTGGAGATGAAAAGAAAAATCAACATAAAATTTAACTAAACGAAAGAGGCATGTACAGAGCGCAAATTAAAAAAGGAAAAAAATTATAAGAATGTACGAGGTCTGTTAGAAAAGTATCCGCCCGAATTGCGGACAAGCTGGACATGTCAGGGCATGTCCTGTGAGGCTTCATCACGGAGACGCTGTTGCTGCGCCATCAGCTTCGTGCCGATGAATTTTGCCACCACTCTTTATGGCAAAATCTTCTGTCACAGTGGAATGTGCCGAAAAAGTGCTGATGTCCACCTCTTCCGCAATTTCTCAGATAGTCACACGACGGTCCCACATCATTCACTTTGGAAATGATCCGGTCGTTTCAGCGTGTTGATGGTCGACCAAAGCGCGGCGCGCTCTCCACCGTTGTGCGGACGTCTTTAAACTGGTTGTACCGCTCCTTAATCTGTGTGATGCCCAGAGGATAGTCACCGAAAGCCATCTGAATAATCCGAATGGTTTCCTCCTGGCTATTGCCAAGTTTGTGGCAAACTTTGATGCAGTCGCGCTGCTCCAGTCGTTCCGCCATTTCCTTGCAAAGAAAAAATGACGAGAGACTACACACGTCCTCACACAAAGGCTGCTTACAAACAAATGATGCAACTGACAGGTGTGAAAAAAAATCACGCATGTGCACGAAAGGTTCAAGGTTGGCTCATGCAAGCACACGTGATTCAAATCCATCAGGTTTTTGAAAAAAATAAAAAGGTCGGATACTTTTCTAACAGACCTCATAGTAGCAAAAAAGAGATTGCACATAAAAAAGAGAAAAGTATATATAACACTGTGGATATTGCACTCATTTCAAATGTGGCATGTGACACGGCTATTTGGTTCCAGTGGAACTCAAAGCTCTAACAACAGTTGGGTAGAAACTGTTTTTCAATGTATTTGTACTTGTTTTAATGGCCCTGTGCTGTCTGCCTGATGGCAGTAGCTCACTTTGCCACATCCATGACACCATGCAACTGCCGTGGGTCTTTGATGGCAACCACCCCAGCAGACAACTAGTCCATAACCATAGCTAAGTAAAATATGGGTGGACACCCATGTTTTATTGGCCTTCTCCAGCCACTGTAGTCCTAAAAACTCTCAGGCATGTATGTGCTGGATCATGCATAGACAAACGTACCACATGGCCAAAATGTTGAAGTTGACGCACCCTCACAATGTGCCTTGTCATGCCCTTGAGGTCAATGGATACCATTTGCTCTGTCCCAAGGGTTAAAAGAAGTCAGCAGGTTTTACACATTTTCCTGCTGTATGCCTACATGTGGAACAGCCTATCTGTTGGGATTCAAAGGCACCTTCCATTGATTCTTTTAACATGAATCTTAAATCTATTTTTTACTGTCTATGATGAGGTGTGTTTTTTTCTAACTGCTTTTAATTATTTTGCTTGTATATAACTATGTGGTTTTAATTGTTTTTACTGTGTTAAATGTTGTTCTGGAGTCATATCCAGCACTTTAATTTTTCTTCATTTAAATTGTTTTTTAAACAAATGAATTCTTGTTATTATTAACATGTATTTGTCATGGACATGAACGAGCGAAGCTCTTCAGCATCTCACCATGTCATTTAGGTCCTTCAGAGTTTTTTTTTCCAGTAAAATGGTTCCCCCCGACTCCCCACCTTTTTAAAAATTTTTCTTTTCTTTTTTTTCTTTTTTTTTTTTTTTTGCATTTCAGCTTCTGTGGGGCCTCCACAGACCCCCCTAATTACAGCTCTCTTAACCTCCTGCCACTTTAAGCATTTTTTAAATGTAGATGTAAATTAATATTCAAAGTTTTCAGCTAGTTGACAGTAGTGCTGCACAATATGGCCAAATTATCGTATCTCAATATTGTCATATCAATATGATATACGATATGACTGATTTGAGACAAAGTGCAGCAACAGCAAAAATTAAACATTCTTAAACAAAACAGTAATAATTCCACACCCATTTTACACTCATCATAAGCTTAGGATACTATGCCCTCCAAAAGCATTGGAACACTTGGAATTTCACACATTTTAATTTGTTTATGCCATTTCAAACACAAGAAATACAAAATAGAATAGAAATTTCTAAAATTATCTTCCTCAAACTCAAACTGAAAGCAAATCTCTAAAACTTGATAAAACCTGTAAACAATAATCAGTTTTATTGCCAGTTTTCTTCAGACAAATCAAGGGATGGAAACATGAACATTTCCAAATAACTGAATATGTCTTGGACTTTATTTACATCAATTATGAAGAAATACAAAAGTTTCTTTCACCAAAACATCAAATCTAAGCTTTCATTTCAAATGTACTTTCTGGCAAATTGTAGCTGAACTTTCAAGTCTTCTTTTTAAGAAAAACCTCCTCTACACTACATCGGGAAGCTGGATTTTATATTTTTAATTAATTTACATCAATGTTGTAGACATATTCTGTCAGTTTAAGTAAGATACGTTTAGATTTATTTATTTATTTGTATTTGAAATGTCAAACAAATTTAAATGTGTGAAATACCAAGTGTTCCAATACTTCTGAGTACAGTTGAGAAACAGTCCGTGGCATGTGTATTTTTAAGTGAAATGCATCATCCTGGTGTCACAGAGACATCAGAATTAAATCCTTTAAATCCTTCAGACAGCAAAATTAAGAGGATATTTAATCAACAGCTACCTGCCTGTTTAAAATCACTATATAAGGCAACCTGAATTAAATGCGAAATGCCGCTTTTAACAACCTGGACCTCATTTCTGGCATAAAATACGGTCGTTTACTCACCAGTATAAGTTTGGTGTGATTAGAAGTCCACAGTTCAAACGACATGTTCAGTTCAAATCTGAGGCAAGCATTTTTCTTCTTCTACTAAGGTGGATTAGAACTTTTTGTGGTACACATCAACTACTGGACAGGAGGAACCCAGCAGTCAATATGACTCACTGATTTCAAAATGCAGCTCTTTTCAATCAGACGTATGGTGCCGTGACATGTCAATCATCTGTGTCCAATCAGATTTCAGGGGAGTCCAGTGCAACCCTGGCCTCCGCTCTAGCTCCACCCATGCCAGGAAGTGTTCAACATTTGACATTTCCTGTTTCACTGTGGACTCAAAATTTGGCACTTCTTGCTTCAGTGTGAACTTGCCACTGAGTTGCTGCGAGATTCCATGAGATCTCATCTGTCAATACAGGAAGTGTCAATCCAGAAAGTGTTTGACATTTGACATTTCCTGTTCCACTATGGACTCAAAATTGGGCAGTTCTTGCTCGGGACTCCCTGTACCATGAGCAAGCTGCGCGCCACTGTGCGTTGCTTCGTGCCACTGAGTCGCTTTGCTCGTATTGCAAGTGCAAGTGATTCTCCTCATCTTTGTTACATTCGCCAAGGACGTAATAAAATCATCTGTGTTTATTACCTCTGCCAAGGAGGTTATGTTTTCACTGGCATTTGTCTGTCTGTCTGTTAACAGAATAACTCAAAAAAAATTTGAATACATTTGAACCAAATTTGGTGAAATAATGGGAAATGTGTCCAGGATCAACTGATTAAAATTTGGTGATGATCCAGATTAAACTCTGGAACATAGCATAATGTATTAGTTTGCCCTTTTGTGAATCCACATCCTTCAATATTGATATGTAGCGTGGCGGAGGTATACTCTCTACCACGTGCCCTTCTAGGTTATTTGTCTGTGTGTCTGTCTGATAGCAGGATTACGTCTAAACTACTACACAGATTTTGACAAAATTTTCACCACAGATACATATTAGGCCATGGAAGACTCCATTAAATGTTGGAGGTGTTCAAGTTCCGGATTCTGGATCAAGATTTCCCTTTATATAGGCTTTAAAACTACTTCAAGGACTCTCACCATATTTGCACCACAGATAGATATTAGGGTATGGAAGACTTCACTGAATTTTGGAGGTGATCTGGATCAGGATCTGCAGTCATCAGAAATCTCTGATTGCTCTAGTTGTCTCTAACCTGTTGTTTGACAAAAAGTCCTTCCATCAATACGCAAGGATCCTTCCAAGAGACCTAATAAGAAATATGAAGAATAAGAATAAAAACAAAGAATAAGAAAGAAATTAAAGGAAATATTTGACAATGTCATAAGGCTGGAGAAGAGATCAGAAGAAAGATTTAGAGGCAGAATTATATCACAACCAAAATTACACAGAAAATCCTTCCACCAATCATAATCACAATTCAGACACTATTTTATGAATCATTTTGTAAACTCAGACAGACAGACTGGGATGATCAACAACCTTCATCTCTCTTGAGGAGGTCAGGGGTAGGGATGGGTATCGAGAATCGGTTCTTTTCAAGAATTGTTAAGAAATGATTCAATCCACCGACATCAATAGCCTTTTTGCTTAATGATTCCCTTATCGGTCCTTCAGCTGTTGTTTTTGAGGGTGTTTATCAGGGAAATGATCATTTCTCTGCGTTGATTGCAAATCCTGCAGCGGGTCTGTAATCAATCGCTTCTGCAGCACGGCTCCGCTTCTTAACCCCTCTCAAAGTGATTTAAAGATGTCAATCGTGAGGCACTTTTGTGTGGATTAAAGTGACTAACTGGGACTCTTGTCTTGTTGCGGGCAAGAAACAAGAATCGTCCTCCGTTCCATTTGCACAGCTCCAAACGCTGCGCGGCTCTCTGCCGAGTCAAGTTAGAGTCCGGTCTGAATTAATAACTTGAAAGCGAACTGCTGTTTTAAATCAAATGACACCTCTTTCCAAACGTTGTAATACAGACAAACTACAATCGACTAAAATGTTTTATTTTCCTCCTAAAATGAGACGTCCTGCGTTCTTTATGAATTACATTGATGCTGACGTGCAGTGCAGCCCCCTGAGCTCAGCTCAGAGCCTATGTATGGAGTTAAATTTCTGCCATTAATGTCCAGAGATCAAAGATCCAGTGACCAATTTCATATTTATTTAGTTTAAGACTCAATAAAACACTGTTGACATAGAAAATCTGTAAAGCCTACTTTTAGTACACAGAAAATTCACAGGAGGTATTGATAAGAGAATCGATACAGAATGGGATCGAAAAGCGGAATTGATATTGATAAAATCTTATCAATACCCATCCCTAGTCAGGGGAGGTTACAACAACTCAGCCTTCTCCCATCATTCATGCTTTCATCAGCTCCAGACTTGATTATTGTAATGCACTTTATTCGGGCATTAATCAGTCGTCTCTTGCACGTCTCCAATTGGTGCAGAATGTTGCTGCTCATCTTTTAACAAACACTTTTAGACGTGAGCATATTACACCCGTCCTGTACTCACTCCACTGGCTTCCAGTTTGTTTTAGAATTGATTTTAAAATTTTAATGTTTGTTTTTAAAGCTATTTATGGCCTTGCACCTCCCTACTTGTCTGAATTTTAACTTTGTGCACCTACAGTAGGACATTAAGGGCGTCTGGCCAGCTTTACTTAGATGTTCCAAGGTCAAGATATAAACGCTGGGGTGATCATGCTTTTGCGGTAGCTGGCCCCAGACTGTGGAATGAGCTACCTCTTGAGTTACGTACTATTCCTGACCTAGCACTTTTTTAAATCTAAGTTAAAGACTTATTATTTAAACTGGCTTTTAACACTTAGTGGGGAGGTGACATGTTCTGTTATTTTTATGTTCTTTTTTATGTGTTGTTTTAAAATTTTAATTTATATGTGTTTTATTTTTGTAAATTTGTGTTTTTAATGTTAAGCACTTTGGACACCAGTCGGTGCTGTAAAGCGCTTTATAAATAAATGTTGATTGATTGATTGATTGAATTGATGGAGGTGAAAAAACACGAACCACAAAGAGTGAACAGAGACTGAAAGAAGGAAAAACCTGCAGTTATTTACTCGTCAGTGATCCCTGGTGATTTAGGAAAATGAAGAAACCTGCAGCTGCCTGTCAACAAGGGAGACTCATCTATGGGTTTCTCAGTAGCAATCAGGCTTTCCCCGACGTCTCTGCGGTCCACTGTACAATGTTTTTCCAATCTTATGCCGATTAATTCAGGAAACAATACGCCATGTGTACCAGGTTCTTGTGATAGCACACGCTCACCTATGTGTTTCTGTGGTAACGTGAACTAAATAACACTGGTGGGTTTTGAAGTGTTTACCGGCTGTTGCAGACAAAAAGAAAACACAATCTCATGTTCTTCCCCATCTCTGGTTTCAGGAATGGACACAAAAGCAAGGACACTACAGGCACATTTTTGTTGAATTCTATTACGCTTTTAGTTCCTATCAGCTGCTTTCTCATGTCCTTGCTTAGAAGATGATTGTGCACAAACACATTTGTATGTTGTTGTGTTGAACAATGATTAAATATTTTCTTCTTTTACAAAAATTAAGCAGACTCCAACTCTCCTACCACTGCACAACCGTCCAACCCACCATTGGTGTATATATACACATACGAGGTCTATTAGAAAAGTATCCAACCTTATTTTTTTTCAAAAACCATATGGATTTGAATCACGTGTGATTGCGTCAGACAAGCTTGAACCCTCGTGCGCATGCGTGAGTTTTTCCACGCCTGTCGGTTGCGTCATTCGCCTCTGAGCAGGCTTTGAGTGAGGAGTGGTCCAGCCCTCTCGTCGGATTTTCATTGTCAGGAAATGGCAGAATGATTTGGGCTTTTTTTCCATCAGAATCTTTTCAGAAACTGTTAGACACTGGCAGCTGGAAACCATTAGAAAAAATTATCTGGCTTTCGGTGAAAATGTTACAGGCTTCACAGAGAATAAGGAGTGTTACTGTCGCTTTAAGGACGGTCCCCAGCGGCTGTGGGGCACGCCGCGCTCCAAAGCCGCCATCGACAGGCTGAACGACCATTTCATTTCTAAACGGATGGCTGTCTGGATCCGTGACCATCGTGTGCCATTTCTCTGGTTATCACAAGAGCTGGACATCAACCATTTTCTCACAAATTGAGTGACTGTGCAAGAAGGAGAAGAGTGAGGAAAGCCACAAGACACCCAGACAACCCAGAAGAAGTTAAAGGTTTCTGTGGCTGTGATTGGAGAAAATGTGCACAGTGCATGTTTTGCATTTTGTATCTCCAGTTATACAGCTTCATGATGAAGTGGGACAGACAAGGATTTTCTTGAAATTTCAGCTACAATTTGCCAAAAGGTACATCTGAGATGCAAGCCTAGATTTGATGTTTTGGTAAAAGAAAATGTTCATGTGTACAGGTGATGACAATAACTGTGTTCAGCATACATTTTATGTCAGGATTTTTTTGTTTGACTTTATGAATGCATTTTGTTTTGTTCTTGTTGCCAAATGACTTTGGACATTTTAAAAAATACTTTGATTAAACAAAATTGCTTTTGTTGCATTTATTTCTGATCATATATTAAAATGTACAGAAAACATAGAGGTACCAACAATTTTGACCACGTGTGTATATAATTACATCCGCCAAGGACGTAATAAAATCTGCATTTATTTATTTATTTGTCCGTCTGTCTCCACTGAATTTTGGAGGTGATCCTGATCCGGATTGGCGGACATCAGAAATCTCTGATAGCTCTTGTTGAAAATGTGTTATGTTTTTGTTTAGCAGACTGCACATTTGGTTGTGGTACCACGAATGTTTTTGAGACTGCCCCTAAGAGAGGACAAGACTTCTGGCAAACAAAATTACACTCTGGATGCCTCGGATTTGTTTTAGCTGCTCTCGGATTTCAGAAGGCACTGGTACTACGGAGAGGCCGCAAAATACACCCAAAGGTTCCCCAGTTAACCCCAAATAAAGGAATTAATCACTAAGAAGCTTTTACTAGTAATTCCAGAATATTCTATCATTTTTAAAAAGGCATTTATCTACAGTCATTCATTTTCTGCCGCTTATCCAGATCTCATGGTGGCAGCAGACTATGCAGCTCAACCTCCACTTCCCTATCTTTAGCAAAGTCCTCTAACTCTTCCTGGAGAATCCAGAGGCATTCCCAATCCACCTGGGAGACAGAACCCCTCCAGCATGTCCTGGTTTCCCCCAGGGGCTCCTCTCACCTGGACATGCCCGAAATCCATCCTTACCAGATGCATCACTTCAGCTGGTTCCTTTCAATGTGAAGAAGCAACAACTCAACTCCATGTGTTTGAACTTATCACCCTCTCCCTGAGTATAAGCCTACAACCTTTTCCAACAGGTCTCAGATTTAGATGCATAGATAGAAGCTTTACTTTAATCCAATTACATTTTTTTCTGCAAATCTGATTGGTTAATCGTGTGAGATTTCAGACCGTATAATATCGGGGTAATGGTAGCAAAAATTCGACCATTTCACATATCTATTACTCCGCGCCCTGACCGGTGTTCTGACGAGATGTCATTCCTGTTGAATATCATTCCTGTCGGGACTCGGAACTGTCGATTTATGCAACGAGATGCACAATTCGACAGAACACCGGCTGCGCACGCTGCTAGCTGTTAGCGCTGTTAGCTGAGAGCAAGAGAAAGTTGGGTACCACCACCGCCAAAATGGGTGAATTTAGGCTACCATACAAAAGTATTGATGTGGCTTCTGATACAGAATTACCGTTTCACATTTGATGGATTTTCATGTTTGATGGATTACTCCACGCCTTGACGGCTGTTGGAGGGACGCTGCCTTGGCTTGACCGCCACCGAAATAGGTGAATTTAAGCTACCATATGAAAGTATTGATGTGGATTCTGATACAGAATTACCGTTTCACATTTGATGGATCTGATGGATTTTCACGTTTGATGGATTATTCCACACCCTGGCCGCTGTTGGAGCGACACTCCCTCGGCTCGATGGCAAGCCTCGCCGACCAAATTACCTACAGAAATTTCATTTCAGGCACAGCATACAATGAAATTACGAGGCCTAGTTCAAAAATAATGAAGCCAAAGTGTGACATAACCATCAAAATTTAAAAGTAGTCTTTTGTGAAATGTTATAACTGTTTCAATATTTCTATTGGTCTCAGTTCAGTCATTGCTAGAAATTATCAACGCATATATACTATAATGTGCTAGACCATAACGTTTGCGACAACAGTTGGAGGTATCTTCTTTAGTCTGCAGAAGCCTGAAACAAAGAAATTTTGTCTATTCGTTCCTGGTATGATTGAACAAGTAATATGATTATTCTACTGAAGCAGAGCAGGAGATATAGCTAAGGTTTTGACACAAATAAATCAAGGACTTATTCTCAGAGTTACACTTGTGACAGTTTTACTTTGCTTTGGAAACATGATGTTTTTCTAGGAAATGACATTTCTACCTTTACAAAAATGTATTACTGTGTATTCGTATGAAGCACAAACAAACAAACTGACAAAACACAAGGTTATTTCTTTAACATTTGACTTTAAATGTCAATGTCACACAAAATTGATGAGAAAAGTGTTATTTTTGGGGTAATTTTCGTGCATTCTCTGGAACCGTGTGGAATTTTTCCATGAAAATTTCAGTACCTGTCAAAAAGGCTATAGGCAACTCACAGATAAATCTGGATGGTGCTAAATAAAATAATGGCTTGTTCATGACAAATGCAATGCAAATCAGCAGTTAGGCTTCATTATTTTTGAACTAGGCCATGAGTGCTGCTCCACTTGCGCGTCAAAACAAAACACTCATTCACTCGTTCACTTAAGAGTACTTCTAAAGAGTAACTTTCTTAGGAATCTTTCTTAGAAATAATTTTGAGGTGCTGATCCTCATCCCAGCAGTTTCACACTTTGCTTCAGTCCAGCCCAGTGCACATCGGTAACGTCCTGAAAAAGCCATCAGATGCACATCATCGGCAAAAAGCCGCAATGCAACTCAGACCACAAAACTGGACAACTTCCAGTTTCTGATTGTGTCTTGAAACCGTGTGCGTGAAAAACAGGGACAGATCTGGAGACAAGGGGCAGCCACGGTGCAGACCTGCACCCACTAGGAACAGGTCTGGTGAAATGCCTAATTTAGTGGCATAGAGCCTGGACTGTTGTAGCATTCCTGTTACCCTATACTCCAAGAAAACTACTCCACAGGGCACTTCCTGTTGTACAGCTTTTCCAAGTCCACATAACACAGGTAGACTTAGGCCTACTTGCAAATGCCCTCTAATATCCGTGTGGGTGAGAAAAGGCTGGTCCTCCACCTGTATCCATGGTTTGTCCAAGCACAGGGAGGCTGGAAAGTTTGATTTCTCTATAATTGGGCCATAGCCACTGTTCCCCTTTTCAAAGATGGGGCCCCCACTCCAGAGGTACTGTCCCCAACTTCCATGCAACATTGCATTTCAAATACTGTCGGCTATGACAGCCCAACAACATCCAGAGATTGTAGCATTTCAGAATCTTGTCCATGCCCAATGACTTACCACTGATAAGTTTTGTTGAGTACCTTAGTAGCTTTCATCAGGGAGATGGCACCAGATCTTCAGTCTTTCCATTGAAGGACCAGACAGGGATGGCAGGCCATGTTAGTTGGGTTGAGGAAATCCTTGAAGTATTCCTTCTATCGCTCAATGATCTCACCACTTCAGGAAAGCAGCTATTGACCCTTGCTAAAAACAAAACAAGCCTCAGAACTGACTCCCTTTCTTGAGTTGTCTATTTGACAGAACTGCTCTGAAACTGTCTGAAAGCCATTCTCCATGGCTTCTTCAAACTCAAGTTTTTGCCTCAACAACCACATTCTGTTGCATGTGAACTGGTGACCCACTGAAAATTTTACATAGTGAAGAAAAACTGAATTCTCGCTTCTATTATTTTTAAATAACTTTATGTGGAAATAGAACAGACATTATGACACATATTGTTTGATAAAATAGGATATCTGAAGTCAGAGAAAATTGAATCTGAAGGTTTTTAACCAAGGTGTATGTAAACATATGGCTGCAACTGTGTCTCCATTAATGTTAACGGCACATTAAATTTAACTACATTGCTTTTTATGAGGCTTCCCGGCAACAGGAGCGCAACAGAGCCGTTGTCACATTTACACAACGAGCCTTCATTTTCTCAGAGAACGGAGGCTGACGCAGTGACATTCTGGAGCTGTGATGATTATAGCGGAGTGGACACGATAGAAGCCATCCATCACATTCATTCTGCTGTGTGATGAAAGCCAGTGTGCAAAGCCTGCTGCAGGGCAAAGAGCTGCAAAGTGAGCACTAACAGTGATGGCAAAGTGTCTTCTGTCACTGTGTACTTATAATCATGGACATCTCGTCAATTTGTGCTCCGGGGACGAGAGCACACTTACTTAGAATGCACAATACATCCCGCTAAAGCAACACTGCGCTTGATGACAACGCAAACGTGATGAAAAATGATGAAAACTATGAATGTGCAATTCAAAAATTCAGCATTCCCATAATGGTTAGAGGCAGAATCGCTGCAAAGTTAAAAGATGATCTAAAGAAAGAAATAACATAATGTCTCAGATTTACATTAAACATCTCACAACATTAAAGTCATCAGCAAAGAACAAAGTCAGACTGTTGGCTCTTAATTTGCACGTGTTTGTGTGCGAAGCAAAACCAGACAAAAGCAGTCCCTTTTCCCCATTTACACCCAATATATTGGAACACAGGCAGCACGGTGGATTAGTGGTTAGCACTGCTGCCTCACAGTGACAAGGTCATGGGATCGATTCCCACCTGTGGAGTTTGCATGTTCTCCCTCTGTTTGTGTGGGTTCCCTCCAGATGCTCTGGCTTCCTCCCACATCCAAAGACATGCAGATTAGGTGGACTGGAAACTTGTGCGTCCGGGTGTCAATGTGTTTGTTTTGTCCTTTGCATATTTTTAACTGAATTATTTAGGGTTTAATGTAGGGTTTTGTATTATTTGAAGATACTTGGGTATACGCTGGACAGACGGGCGTCCTGTCCAGGGTGCCCCCTGCCTCACGCCCTATGACTGCTGGGATTGGTTCCAGCCCCCGTTGCCCAATCTTGGTTGAAGATGAGTGTGTGTATGTTCGAACATCAGAACTCGACTTTAAAAATTAAAGAAACTGACAAATGAGCTCATGTTGAGACCATTTTTCAATTTACATGCAACTTCAAAAACACACACAGATAGAGAAAGAGGTTTTTAATAAATTTGCAAAAATTTCAAAATAACATTTTTCATGTCATTATGGGGTTCTGTGAGTAGAATTTTGAGGGGAAAAAAATTTACTCAATTTTGGAATAAGGCTGTAACATAAAATGTGGAGAAAGTGAAGCGCTGTGAATACTTTCTGGATGCACAGTAATTTTTAAACATTTCACAGTGGGCTCCAATACCAACATTTCTGAGCGTTTATCACCAACTACGAGTTTCTTTTTCTCTCTTTGTGCTTCACTCAGCACAAGCCTTTTATTTCTCTTTTCCCAAATAAAGAACTTCCATATCAAATATTCCGCTGCCAGGCATCCAGAGAACAGAAAGCAGCTCTGGTTTTTCAGTTTCTAAAACATTCCTCAAAATGCAGATAACAGCAGACGGAGGAATGTTAAACAGCACTAAGGTTTGAAAGACCAGCAGCCGAGAGTGAAAATAACCCTCACGTCTTATCTACGGGATATTTGAAGCTGTGCGGGTTGTACGTGAAATTGGCCGGCATTCGAGACGCTCGCAAACAGCTGTGAGATGAAAGGTGATGGGGGAAGATGAGCATTTTCAGACAGCTTCTGTTGCAATGTCACTGTGACAAACGAGCACATCGAGCACAGCTCTGTGGTGAGGACGGCCGCTGCACCATCAGGAAATGGAAAAACATCAGATAAGAACAATTGTATTAAACTGGGACAGGCAGTTTACACCATATTGCATATTTAGAAAATTTGCCATGTTTTTTGCAAAAATGTCTGCAATTATTTTGTTCAGCTTAAAACAAAAATCTTATCTTGTTGCCATTTCACAACAAAGCATCAATATTTTACAGAAGATCTGACTTTCTGTTTGCCATTTTTCATTACAAAATTTCATTTTAAATGTGCATATATACTACATAACATATGATATGATGCTCTTTACAATTTGTTGATGAAGGTTCTCATTGATACCAAGATCCCTGGTTCCCAACCTGGGATAAGGACCCCCTCAGAGGCACAACCAACAATCACAGGGAGTGAATTTTGGGTCCCTGGGAGGGGTACTAGATAGCGCTCTGACTGGGAACTCCATTGTTCTCCTGGGGGATTTCAACGCCCACATGGGCGGCGACAGTGAGACCTGGAGGGGGGTGATCGGGAAGCACGGCCTCCCCGATCTGAACCCGAGTGGTGTTCAGTTGTTTGACTTCTGTGCTAGTCACAGTTTGTCCATCACGAACACCATGTTTGAGCACAAGGGTGTCCATAAGTGCACGTGGCACCAGGACACCCTGAGCCGGAGGTCGATGATCGACTTTGTAGTCGTATCATCTGACCTTCGGCCACGTGTCTCCGACACTCGAGTGAAGAGAGGGGCAGAGCTGTCGACTGATCACCACCTGGTGGTGAGTTGGATCCGCTGGGAGGGTAGGAAGCCGGTCAGACCTGGCAGGCCCAAACGTATCATGAGGGTCTGCTGGGAACGACTGGAGGAACCCTCTGTCAGCGAGGCCTTCAACTCCCACCTCTGGGAGAGCTTCTCTCAGATCCCGGGGGAGGTTGGAGACATGGAGTCCGAGTGGACCATGTTCTCCACCTCCACTGTCGATGCGGCTGCTCGTAGCTGTGGTCGCAAGGTCTCTGGTGCCTGTCGCGGCGGCAATCCCCGAACCCGGTGGTGGACACTGGAAGTAAGGGATGCCGTCAAGCTGAAGAAGGAGTCCTACTTATCTTTGTTGGTAGGTGGGACCCCAGAGGCAGCTGACAGGTACCGGCAGGCCAAGCGTGCCGCAGCCCGTGCGGTCGCAGAGGCAAAAACTCGGGTCTGGGAGGAGTTCGGGGAGGCTATGGAGGAGGACTATTGGTCGGCCTCGAAGAGATTCTGGCAAACTGTCCGACGCCTCAGGAGGCAGAAGCAGCTCTCCACCAGCACTGTTTACGGTGCGGGTGGGGAGCTGTTGACCCTGACTGGGGATGTTGTCGGGCGGTGGAAGGAGTACTTCGAGGATCTCCTCAATCCCATCGTCACATCTTCCGAAGAGGAAGCAGAGACTGGGGACTCAGAGGCGGACTCATCCATTACCCAGGCCGAAGTCACCGAGGTGGTTAGAAAGCTCCTCGGTGGCAAGGCTCCTGGGGTGGATGAAATCCATCCTGAGTACCTTAAGTCTCTGGATGTTGTGGGGCTGTCTTGGCTGACACGCCTCTGGATTGGCAGACCGGGGTGGTGGTCCCTCTGTTTAAGAAGGGGGACCGGAGGGTGTGTTCCAACTATAGGGGGATCACACTCCTCAGCCTCCCCGGTAAGGTCTATTCCAGAGTACTGGAGAGGAGAATTTAACCGATGGTCGAACCTCGGATTCAGGAGGAGCAGTGTGGTTTTCGTCCTGGTCGCGGCACACTGGACCAACTCTACACGCTCCATCGGGTGCTCGAGGGTTCATGGGAGTTCGCCCAACCAGTCCACATGTGTATTGTGGATCTGGAGAAGGCGTTCGACCGTGTCCCTCGGGGCGCCCTGTGGGGAGTGCTCCGGGAGTACGGGGTCCGGGGTCCTTTGCTAAGGGCTATCCGGTCCCTGTACGACCGCAGCAGGAGCTTGGTTCGCATTGCCGGTAGTAAGTCAAACCTGTTTCCAGTGCACGTTGGCCTCCGCCAGGGCTGCCCTTTGTCACCGGTTCTGTTCATTATTTTTATGGACAGAATTTCTAGGCGCAGCCAGGGTGTAGAGGGGGTCTGGTTTGGGAACCACAGAATCTCGTCTCTGCTGTTTGCGGACGATGTGGTTCTGTTGGCTTCGTCAAATCAGGACCTTCAGCGTGCACCGGGGCGGTTTGCAGCCGAGTGTGAAGCGTCCGGGATGAAAATCAGCACCTCCAAATCCGAGGCCATGGTTCTCGACCGGAAAAAGGTGCTTTGCCCTCTTCAGGTCGGTGGAGTGTCCTTGCCTCAAGTGGAGGAGTTTGAGTATCTCGGGGTCTTGTTCACGAGTGAGGGACGGATGGAGCGTGAGATTGATAGATGGATCGGTGCAGCATCTGCAGTGATGCGGTCGCTGTATCGGACCGTCGTGGTGAAGAGAGAGCTGAGTAGGGGGGCAAAGCTCTCGATTTACCAATCGATCTACGTTCCGATCCTCACCTATGGTCATGAGATTTGGCTCATGACCGAAAGAATAAGATTGCGAGTACAAGCGGCCGAGATGAGTTTCCTCCGCAGGGTGGCTGGGCGCTCCCTTAGAGATAGGGTGAGGAGCTCGGTCACTTGGGAGGAGCTCGGAGTCGAGCCGCTGCTCCTCCATGTCGAAAGGAGTCAGTTGAGGTGGCTCGGGCATCTTTTCCGGATACCTCCTGAACGCCTCGCTGGAGAGGTGTTCCGGGCACGTCCCACTGGGAGGAGGCCCCGGGGAAGACCCAGGACACGCTGGAGGGATTACATCCCTCGGCTGGCTTGGGAATGCCTTGGGGTTCCCCCGGAGGAGCTGGGGGAGGTGTGTGTGGATTGGGAGGTCTGGGCGGCTTTGCTTGAGCTGCTGCCCCCGCGACCCGACTCCGGATAAAGCGGAAGAAAATGGATGGATGGATGAATTTTGGGTCTGTGAGTGAAGCTTAGGGCTAGCGGCCGGCGATCACCTTATTAATTTCTCTGTTTTCCTGTTGATTTGCTGCTGATGAATTATACCCAAGGTATAGTTTTTCTGCACTTTTTCTCTCTGTCTGAGGTATGAGTGACGGATGAATCCGAACTGAAGGGCCCGGACAGACTGTGAGGTGGACAACCTGAGGCAGGTGCTGCATGTTGCAGTCTTCATGTGAAAATGACCCTGTCATGGAAAAAGGCCCACTGACAGCATGGACAACCCCTGCCTGTGGTGCTGACTGCGTGGACTTCTCATTTTCTTTATATTATGTTTGATTTTCTATTTCTTCAGCTTTGTAAAACTTTGTAAAAACCTTGTAATTTTTAGAATGGCCTAAGCAGTGAGTCACCCCTTTGAGTTTGATCTGCTTGAGGTTTCTTCCTCAAATCATCAGAAGGAGTTTTTTCTTACCACTGTTGCCTGTGTGCTCGCTCTGGGGGTTGGTAAGGTTAGACCTTACTTGTGTGAAGCGCCTTGAGGCAGCTTTGTTGTGATTTGGCGCTATATAAATTGAATAAATTGAATTGAAATTGGTGCATGCATGAGATTTTACTAGATGAGTGTCAAAATAAGAAGTGTGTGCACATTTTAAAGGAAGCCATAAGAGCACACTTATCAGACAATCAATCGTACCATATTTTCTCGAGTATAACTCAATTTTTTTTTTTTTAAACTACTTTGGGAGGTTCTGCGCCCTATATACCAAAATGTCACACATTCATTGTTCATAAGAATAATTATAACAATTATTGATAGCAGTAAACAAAAAAACTAATAACTAGAAGCACTCAGAGTGCAAACCTCCGCCAAGGCCATGGGGTCACTGACGCCATAACATCTACACGCCGTGGAATTACTGAACCTAAAAACAATGATGTTTGCTCACTAGTAAAAAAAAAATTTCATCTGCTGTGACTGGATAGCATGTATCCATAGCGCTTGGCATCACAGTTTATTGCAACTTGCACCTTTCCCAGAAGCTACTGTCATCTGAGCACTGATATTGATATGGCATGTGCTTATAGACAAAAACAAATAAGACACAAAATTCAATTTATTATTCAACTAAACTGCAAATATATGAATTTTTTAACATTTATGAAACACTTCTCTAAACAAGGCCATAGGGTCACTGACCCTAAAGAGATTCCCTCCTTGGCACAGTGATATATTCAACAATTCAGTGTTACAACCAAAACTATGATACATACACTTTTATTTCCTTTATATTTGACATCCTTGACCATGAAAACATACCACTAGAACTTGGAAACACTTTTATGTCTTTATTAGTTCAAAAGTTATTGTATAAAAACGATTTTTCGGTAATAGCGGTTTTCTTCTGGATCTAGCTCCATAACATTTGAAGCTACATCAAATCTGATGACACCTTGCTGAATCAGTACAAATTCAGCTACAATTTGGTGTTAGTTGTGCATCTCTAGCTTCATTTGTCACCTCACACTGACACATTTTCTATTTTCCCTATATTTTTGCATATTCTGGATCACCAGATCCGGAATCCGGATCCGATCATCACCAAACTTTGTTGTTTGATACAACATTTGACTATGTTACACCTTAATTTTTTTCAAGCCTTTCTGCCTTGTTTTTGTGGAATTAGAAACTGGAATGTCAAAATTCCCCCTATCCCATATATTTTCCAACAATATGCACACCTATGAAAAGCAGATTGAGGGTTTCCTTACACCAAGGACGGAGATCAAGCAGGAACCAACACAGGCCAACTTCCAGCAGCAGCTCGAACTTCTGTCACCATCCTCCCAACCCCAGCCCACAGACACTGAACAGGGCTGTGAAATGAAAATTGTGAAATCCGAGGAAAATTTGCAAGGGGTCTGGGGGGCATAAGCCGGGGTCTCAGGCACTGTGGGATCCCAGAAACCAAATAAATTTTTTATCTAATGATACATTTTCAGCATCTCCTGGAACAAAAAAAAATCTCAAAATTAGTACATATTTAAATGACCCTGTATTCAACCTTTAATTTGAACCATCATCGATCATGTTGAAATAACACAATATGATGTGGAAATAGGACCTGGAATGATTTTTCTTTTAATTGTAAATCAAATAACTACATGAAATTCAGTATTTCAAAAACCACAGCTAAAGTTTGGAGAATATTTTGAAAATTGTGGTAAAATATCAACAACATACCCGATAGTAAAAAAAACAACAAAAAAAAAACAAAACAAAAAAAAGAAACAGAAAAACACATTCTTGTGTAAATTCCTGTAAATCCACTGTCTTTTCCCATGAAAAAAGTCTACATTAATTAAAAACTAATTTACATTCTTGTGTAAATTCATGTAAATCCATTCAAAGCCACAGTCTTTTTTCCCAATGAAAAATTCTAGATTAATGGAAAAAAGTCACATAATCTTGTCTAAAATCCTATTTGAACAGCACAATGTTTATTTTCCAGAGAGAGAAAAATTCTTACTGTTTTTCCTGATGGCACAGTTCACTTTTCGTTTCTATCTTTCAGGTGTGTTGATGAAGACAGCGACAATTCCATAGATTCTTATCCTTATCAGACTTTTTCAAACAGTCTTTCTTGCCCTCTTCTCTCTGTCTGACGTCATTCCATTACAGAGACATGCTGCAAAAGTCTTCTTTTAAAAACTTTAGCGCTCTAAAGGTTCGCGATGTCCACATGCTACGTTTAGCTTAAGTGTCGTGCAGGAGACACACAGCGCCGCCGCAGCAACCAACCAGTCCCGCTTTACGACAACTTTCCCAACAGTCAGGCTTTGAGAGAAGGATTTTTCTCCTCAAAACTCCGTGGATCCGAGGACATTGATTTGTATCTGTAACATACAGATCAGTGTCTGCGGACCACCGCAGACTTATAAAACTTGCATGATGTCACAAAAAAAAAAAAAAAAAAACACTTTGTGATAGACATTTTAAAAACTGACAATCACAATTAGAGTAAAACACTAACACCCCCTCCTCCCCATGATGAAATCTGCAGAATTTTGCGGACCCGCGGAGTTTTCACAGCCCTGACTGAAACGCAACTGCTGCCATCTCCATATGTTTCCTTTGTGGATCTGTAAAGAAATATGAAATGTGTTTTCTGTCTTCTGGCTGTTATAATCAAAACCTCTGAAGTGAGAGTGTTGCACAAGAAGCAGTTTTTCATTTACGGGGCCACCAACTCATTTTGTTCAACCCAACATTTCATCATGTCAGCGCACGTCTGGTGATATAGAATTCTGTCACGTTCACAGCAGATTCTAACATTTCAGAGGATGCTACAAATACAGAGGAAGGACGAGCAAACGCCTCCCAAGTGCTCTTCAATAAATTCTTCTTGATTCAAAACTTAGATCGGATACAGTCACAGAAGACGTGTGTTCATTTCTCAAACACCTCTCAGCTATTATTTTGACAGACCAGATGGCGCTGAAGCAGCTTGACAAAGAACACCCTAAAGTGGTGGGAAATGTGGACTTAAGAAAAACAAAGTGGCGCGCCCAAATAGCTCCCTCTGTTTAGTTACAACTTGTCATCTACTATCACCTCACAGATATCGCAGAAAAAAAACTCTCAACGGAAATTTTAGTACACGATTGAACTGTCGGGATTTTTAAAAGGGTGAACAGTAGACGTGAAACACAAACAGATACAGGGATTTCTTAAAACAGAGCTGCTATAATCCCCGTTAAGTGTCTGGCACTTTTAATGAAATGCATTAAATCCCCACCATCTGCTCCATATCTGACCCAGCAGCCGTCTCACCTTCTGTCACAAAACAGCACTTTCAAAGATGACTTTTGCTCTCTGGAACCAATGTTACATTAAATAAATATTTGCAAAAAGCATAATGGGAAAGGGGGGGGGGGGGGGGACTACAATATCTGAGCCAAATTGACAGTTGATTGATCAAATTTTCAAAGTGTTGCACATGTATGTTCTTGTGGGGTTACTAAGGTTATTTCTGACATGGCACAATAATCACACCTAAAGCAATTAGAAGTGAACTGCTGCCAAACTGTTCCAAGCAGCTAACAGGTGGCTTTGACAGGTTAGATGATGGATGCATGGTGGTTCATCAGTGGTGGTTCCAACTGACACAAAGATAAACACTGGATGGTTTGAAGCATTGCCAGATAGTTGCGTCTGTCATTAGGGTGAATGATTCCATCAACTCTTACTATGTAAAAGGCGGATGCCACGGGATGTTGCTAGGTGGTTTTTTTCTACGGTTAGTAAATAGTTGTAACACTGAAAAATAGCCAACTTACAAAAGCGTTACAATTGGTAAAACCTGAATGAATTAAGTTGTATGAACTTAAGTCTGTAAGTTCATACAACTTAATTCATTCAGGTAACACTTTTAAGTTGGTTCAACTATTGCCTTTTTTCAGTGTAGGTTGTTTGTGACCACTAGTATGACAAAAGGAATATTTTGAGGTGCTTGCTTCCACAGTTAGGATGACTTAGTAAAAGGTTGCTAGGGTGTATGTGACTGCAGGTACAGTAGTGTTCTGAATAATAGTAGTGCTATGTGACTAAAAAGATTAATCCAGGTTTTGAGTATATTTCTTCCTGTTACATGGGAAACAAGGTACCAGTAGATTTATTCTGCCTTACAGAAACCTGGTTACAGCAGGATGAATAGGATTAGCAGCAATCTTCCACTCCAGCTTATTAATTAATCAAAAACCCAGACAGAGCTTTAATTAATTTGAAAGCTTGACTCTTAGTCTTGTCCATCCAAATTAGAAGTCCCAAAAACCAGTTTTATTTGTTGTTATCTATCGTCCACCTGGTCGTTACTGTGAGTTTCTCTGTGAATTTTCAGACCTTTTGTCTGACTTAGTGCTTAGCTCAGATAAGATAATTATAGTGGGCGATTTTAACATCCACACAGATGCTGAGAATGACAGCCTCAACACTGCATTTAATCTATTGTTAGACTCGACTGGCTTTGCTCAAAATGTAAATGAGTCCACCCACCACTTTAATCATATCTTAGATCTTGTTCTGACTTATGGTATGAAAATTGAAGACTTAACAGTATTCCCTGAAAACCCCCTTCTGTCTGATCATTTCTTATATTTACATTTACTCTGTTGGACTACCCAGCAGTGGGGAATAAGTTTCATTACAGTAGAAGTCTTTCAGAAAGTGCTGTAACTAGGTTTAAGGATATGATTCCTTCTTTATGTTCTCCAATGCCATATACCAACACAGGGCAGAGTAGCTACCTAAACTCTGTGAGTGAGATAGATTATCTCGTCAATAGTTTTATATCCTCATTGAGGACAACTTTGAATGTTGTAGCTCCTCTGAAAAAGAGAGCCTTAAATCAGAAGTGCCTGACTCTGTGGTATAACTCACAAACTCGCAGCTTAAAGCAGATAACCCATAAGATGGAGAGGAAATGGCGTCTCACTAATTTAGAAGATCTTCACTTAGCCTGGAAAAAGAGTCTGTTGCTCTATAAAAAAAGCCCTCCGTAAAGCTAGGACATCTTACTACTCATCATTAATTGAAGAAAATAAGAACAACCCCAGGTTTCTTTTCAGCACTGTAGCCAGGCTGACAAAGAGTCAGAGCTCTATTGAGCCGAGTATTCCTTTAACTTTAACTAGTAATGACTTCATGACCTTCTTTGCTAATAAAATTTTAACTATTAGAGAAAAAATTACTCATAACCATCCCAAAGACATATCGTTCTCTTTGGCTGCTTTCAGTGATGCCGGTATTTGGTTAGACTCTTTCTCTCCAATTGTTCTGTCAGTTATTTTCATTAGTTACTTCCTCCAAACCATCAACATGTCTATTAGACCCCATTCCTACCAGGCTGCTCAAGGAAGCCCTACCATTAATTAATGCTTCGATCTTAAATATGATCAATCTATCTTTATTAGTTGGCTATGTACCACAGGCTTTTAAGGTGGCAGTAATTAAACCATTACTTAAAAAGCTAATTATAGGCCAATCTCCAACCTTCCTTTTCTCTCAAAAATTCTTGAAAGGGTAGTTGTAAAACAGCTAACTGATCATCTGCAGAGGAATGGTCTATTTGAAGAGTTTCAGTCAGGGTTTAGAATTCATCATAGTACAGAAACAGCATTAGTGAAGGTTACAAATGATCTTCTTATGGCCTCAGACAGTGGACTCATCTCTGTGCTTGTTCTGTTAGACCTCAGTGCTGCTTTTGATACTGTTGACCATAAAATTTTATTACAGAGATTAGAGCATGCCATAGGTATTAAAGGCACTGCGCTGCGGTGGTTTGAATCATATTTATCTAATAGATTACAATTTGTTCATGTAAATGGGGAATCTTCTTCACAGACTAAGGTTAATTATGGAGTTCCACAAGGTTCTGTGCTAGGACCAATTTTATTCACTTTATACATGCTTCCCTTAGGCAGTATTATTAGACAGCATTGCTTAAATTTTCATTGTTACGCAGATGATACCCAGCTTTATCTATCCATGAAGCCAGAGGACACACACCAATTAGCTAAACTGCAGGATTGTCTTACAGACAAAGACATGGATGACCTCTAATTTCCTGCTTTTAAACTCAGATAAAACTGAAGTTATTGTACTTGGCCCCACAAATCTTAGAAACATGGTGTCTAACCAGATCCTTACTCTGGATGGCATTACCCTGACCTCTAGTAATACTGTGAGAAATCTTGGAGTCATTTTTGATCAGGATATGTCATTCAATGCGCATATTAAACAAATATGTAGGACTGCTTTTTTGCATTTGCGCAATATCTCTAAAATTAGAAAGGTCTTGTCTCAGAGTGATGCTGAAAAACTAATTCATGCATTTATTTCCTCTAGGCTGGACTATTGTAATTCATTATTATCAGGTTGTCCTAAAAGTTCCCTGAAAAGCCTTCAGTTAATTCAAAATGCTGCAGCTAGAGTACTGACAGGGACTAGAAGGAGAGAGCATATCTCACCCATATTGGCCTCTCTTCATTGGCTTCCTGTTAATTCTAGAATAGAATTTAAAATTATTCTTCTTACTTATAAGGTTTTGAATAATCAGGTCCCATCTTATCTTAGGGACCTCATAGTACCATATCACCCCAATAGAGCGCTTCGCTCTCAGACTGCAGGCTTACTTGTAGTTCCTAGGGTTTGTAAGGGTAGAATGGGAGGCAGAGCCTTCAGCTTTCAGGCTACTCTCCTCTGGAACCAGCTCCCAATTCGGATCAGGGAGACAGACACCCTCTCTACTTTTAAGATTAGGCTTAAAACTTTCCTTTTTGCTAAAGCTTATAGTTAGGGCTGGATCAGGTGAACCTGAACCATCCCTTAGTTATGTTGCTATAGACTTAGACTGCTGGGGGTTTCCCATGATGCACTGAGTGTTTCTCTTTTTTCTCTGTATGCACCACTCTGCATTTAATCATTAGTGATTGATCTCTGCTCCCCTCCACAGCATGTCTTTTTCCTGGTTCTCTCCCTCAGCCCCAACCAGTCCCAGCAGAAGACTGCCCCTCCCTGAGCCTGGTTCTGCTGGAGGTTTCTTCCTGTTAAAAGGGAGTTTTTCCTTCCCACTGTCGCCAAGTGCTTGCTCACAGGGGGTCGTTCTGACCGTTGGGGTTTTTCCATAATTATTGTATGGCTTTGCCTAGATTCAGTAGATTCTCACAAATCCAACAAGACCAAGCATTCATGATATGCACACTCTTAAGGCTATGAAATTGGGCTATTAGTAAAAAAAAAAAAAAAAAAAGTAGAAAAGGGGGTGTTCACAATAATAGTAGCATCTGCTGTTGATGCTACAAACTCAAAACTATTGTGTTCAAACTGCTTTTCTTGGCAATCCTGTGAATCACTAAACTAGTATTTAGTTGTATAACCACAGTTTTTCATGATTTCTTCACATCTGCGAGGCATTCATTTTGTTGGTTTGGAACCAAGATTTTGCTTGTTTACTAGTGTGCTTGGGGTCATTGTCTTGTTGAAACACCCATTTCAAGGGCATGTCCTCTTCAGCATAAGGCAACATGACCTCTTCAAGTATTTTGACATACCCAAACTGATCAATGAAACCTGGTATGCGATATATAGGCCCAACACCATAGTAGGAGAAACATGCCCATATCATGATGCTTGCACCACCATGCTTCACTGTCTTCACTGTGGCTTAAATTCAGAGTTCGTGGGTTGTCTCACAAACTGTCTGTGGCCCTTGGACCCAAAAAGAACAAATTTACTCTCATCAGTCCACAAAATATTCCTCCATTTCTCTTTAGACCAGTTGATGTGTTCTTTGGCAAATTGTAACCTTTTCTGCACATGTCTTTTATTTAACAGAGGGACTTTGCGGGGGATTCTTGCAAATAAATTAGCTTCACACAGGCGTCTTCTGTCACAGCACTTACAGGTAACTCCAGACTGTCTTTGATCATCCTGGAGCTGATCAATGGGCGAGCCTTTGCCATTCTGGTTATTCTTCTATCCATTTTGATGGTTGTTTTCCGTTTTCTTCCACACGTCTCTGGCTTTTTTGTCCCTTTTAAAGCATTGGAGATCATTGTAGATGAACAGCCTATAATTTTTTGCACCTGGATATAGGTTTTCCCCTCTCCAATCAACTTTTTAATTAAACTACGCTGTTCTTCTGAACAATGTCTTGAACGTCCCATTTTCATCAGGCTTTCAAAGAGAAAAGCATGTTCAACAGGTGCTGGCTTCATCCTTATATAGGGAACACCTGATTCACACCTGTTTGTTCCACAAAATTAACAAACTCACTGACTGAATGCCACACTACTATTATTGTGAACACCCCCTTTTCTACTTTTTTTTACTAATAGCCTAATTTCATAGCCTTAAGAGTGTGCATATCATGAATGCTTGGTCTTGTTGGATTTGTGAGAATCCACTGAATCTACTGGCACCTTGTTTCCATGTAACAATAAGAAATATACTCAAAACCTTGATTAATCTTTTTAGTCACATAGCACTACTTTTATTCTGAACACTACTGTATGACAAAAAGTAGATGGCTCTGGTGTATTTTAGGTGGTTGCTTCTGTGATGTGGATGATCAAAAGTATTAAGAAGTGGTTGCTTGGGTGTTGGAAACTAAGATGTTAAATGCATAGGTTATGTGATGTTCCTGGGATGTTTATAAATGCTAGAAAGGTAAAATGTCAATGTTCTGGGATGTTGCTAAATGGTTGCTTCTGTGACTTTATTGGCAAAAGTATTGGTAGGGTGGCTACTTAGACAGGCAAAGGGATTGGTTTGTTGATGTTGCTAGGTGGTTCCTCAGCTATTCCTAATATGTTCACAAAGACACAGAATGAAAAGGTGGTTGGACAAAGAATTTGTGGTTCCTTGTGCAATGTGTGTAGCAAAAAGCATGAGTAAGTAAATGTGAGAATGTTTCTGACTGCTACGATGGTAAAAAGGATTTTTCCTAGGAGGCTGCTAAGTGCCCCTCTAGATTCAAATTTTGGTGCACTGTGCTATATGCACATACAGCATCAAAACTGTGGGAGACTGGTTTTCTGAAAGAATTAGAGGAAGAATAAAGTAATACCATGCTTCAAAACTCAAACAATACCACTTGGCAACAACAATTACTATTCCACATATTTCAGGTGAGATCAAAGTGAGAAGGTTTGATGAGACACACTGAAATATTACCTTGAGTCCGCCACACTCTGCCGCTGAACCTCGGTCCACTCCGGTGATGTAAATACCCAAAGCGTATTCAGCTCCACCACGAATCATCAGACCAAGAGACCGGCCATCATCTAAAACCAGGTTGACCTGTTGGAATTGAGATTGATGGAAAATTGATGGAAAAACAAAGATGAAAAACCGAGGTTAAAATCTGAAATTACGTCAACCAGATACTTTTAAAATAACATTATAAGACATCTTTCAGTCTCAGCTGCAGGGTTTGACAGGTTGCCAGATCTACCTGAGGTGCTTCAGACAGAAATAGAGATGTTTTACACAATGTGCCAGAAAATAGCAGTTCTCCTTCGAGATGGGCTTTGGCAGGCCAGAAAACTAAGAGGCTCAGGAGCAATGTAAATGTGGCGACAGAGTTATTAACGAGGAGGCTGAGTTTGTTTTGATTGAAGAGTCACTGTTTGAGTTGATCCACTTTGTTTACATGCTCGCCAGTGTCGCTCGCCGCAATCAGAGGACAATACCTAGAACATTTCCTCACAAACCACATTAAGACAATCCCTCTGCTGAAAATGATACTTTCAAGTTTAAAGATATTGCAAAAGTCTTTTGAACATCCTTTAAAATATATACTAGATAGCCCCACCTCAAGTTGTCTAATGACTGTTTGTTAGCTTTATAGTTTTGCTTGTTTTAAAATGGGTATTTTAATTGTTTTTAAGTTATATTTGGAGTTTTCCTTTAACTGTAATGTCATTTTAAACTGGCATCATGTCCAGGGTAAACCCTGCCTCATGCCCTATGACTGCTGGGATAGGCTACAGCCCCCGTGACCCTTGACTGGAGTAAGCGGGAATAGACAATGACTGAATTATTATGATTATTATTATTATTATTATTATTATTAGCAAGGGGACCTGTGAGAGTAGACAAGCCAACGTCACAGCCAAGATGACTGCATTTGTCAAAGAGGGATAGCAACCCATGAAGAGAACCAACAACTCCATTGGTTTTCCCGACTGGATCATGGCAGTTGACCTAGATAGGCAACTGAAAATCATCCCTGAGACCAGACATCACCCTGCTACAAAACAGCTATCAATGCCTTGGGAGGAGAGGAAGATGGGATAGTACCAGGAACTGCTGGAGGCTTGTCGTAGGAAAGGGGGGAGAACCAGGTATGCCCATGGAAGTGGGTCGCCGAGGGTTTAGCGGCCAGTCCCTCAGCAAGCCTTATGGAATACTGGGTGTCACTGGTGCTAGCAGGAGGAAAGCCGTTCACAACCACGTGGAGGCTGCAGAGAGGCCATCAAGTTTGATTGATTGAGTTTATTTTGTAAAATCAATATAAACACACAAAGGTGAATATATCAATTATACACG